>NC_092211.1:35929478-35966027 GCF_043381705.1 Parasteatoda tepidariorum
ATATATATATTACTGAATTTAAAGTTGCTTAAAGCATAGTATTTAAATCAAAATTTATTATTCTAGTCTAAGTTTTAAAAATAAACTACATATTGAGGTAGCGCTGTTTATCACCCAATCATAAAATTCAATTTAGTGGGATAAATTTACTGTTCAATATTAAAATATACCATAAAAATATACAAAATAAGGTAATGTTGATCAAAATCTACTACTTAAATATAGTTTTATCATTTTCACCTAAAATAATCAACGAAAATTACCAAATAAGGTACAGTTGTAAATCGTCAAATATTTAAATGCAACTTTTCGAGACATAGTTGCTGATCTATATTCAAAAATTAAAAATATAATATGTTAGTTTTGTTTAAACTATGCTATTTAATTTAAGCTTTGAAGGTCAACTTTGATGTTCTAATCTGAAATATTCTACGAATTCCAAATAAGGTAATATTGTTTAGTACCGAATAGTACAATATAACTTTATGGGATGATCTTACTTTTCTAATCGGAAGCTAACGTAGTTTAGAACCTACTATTCAAAAGTATCGATTTAGTTATAATATTTAATTAAACAGCATTGTATTTATACGACTTAGTTGGAAGATTTTTAATTTTTATATGGAGCAAAATGTTGGAAAAATACCAAATAATGTATTATTTAAGGAAACCTTTTTTGGATAGTTTTATTATTTTAAATTGAAATATTTGTTTAACATATAAAAAAGTTTAAGCCATGATGTTTATAAAAGCTCCATGGTAATTTTTATGTTTTTTTCGTACATTTGCATGAAATTCTCTAATATATTTATTTAAAACTACTTTTTAAGCTTGTATCTATGCAAAAAATATTTTATTATCATATGTGGATTTTCATAAAAAAATTGCGTTAAGTTTTATATCATAATTTCTTCCCTCACAATACATCATCGTTCATAAAAGGGTTATATGTAGAACAACATCTAATTTCTCTTTTTAAGTTGAGATTACTTATTTAATATTCTTAGCAACATTCACTGGAATTACGGTAAGTATTTAATATTTCAGATTTGGAAACTGATGAAAATTTTAATGCTTACAAACTATCTGCTTATGAACAACTTATAAAATATGTTAGTTTGAGCTGTGCCGACCGGCCTGTGTAGGGGGCAGGGAACTGGGTTCGAATCCCGGGAAAGGCATGGATTTTTCTTTCTCTCTATCTGTGTTCTATGTCCTTTCTCTTTTTTGTGTGAATGTGACCCGCCCTATAAACGGGTTGTGGTAGTGCGACGTGGGCGACGCTGCTCCACCGCCGTGGCTTCGCCACAGGTGGCCACTGGGTAACGAAAAGAGAGTTAGCAATTCTGGCACTTTCTGAGGCCAATGGACAATAGTTCCAAGTGCCCGCCATTAAAAAAAAAACGTTTGAGCTGTTGATGAATTTTTATCTAATATCATTAAAAACTGTCAAAATCTATTATTTTCATCATCTGAAAAACAGATCGAAATAGAGGTTTAAGAATAAATTTTAAAATTATATTTATTATGAATTGTTTTCTACAGGCGTGTTAAGTGTTTATATGGTTAGGCTTCGCTAAGTGTTGTGGATATTTTTTTACTTCTGTGTTAGCCCTTGTAAGTAGCTAATGCTTTATATCTTACAGGTATAATGAAGTATATAAAAAATTATTTATTTGTTCGGTTATACCCTACATAGTAATTTTAAAGCTGAAAACAAAATTTATTTTAAATTTTATTTTTTAAAGAAATGTAACAAACATATTACCTAATGTAAAAGATAACAAAAATAGCTAAATGGCGCTACATTATGAGCATATTTAAAGATATAGATAAGTTTTCACGGGAATTTCTGCCTGCATATGGCAGTTTTTTTTTTATAGAAAACAAAACAATTTCTCTTACAATAGCAAAATTCAATCTAAATACATGCCTGCTATGAGTAGTAAAAATTCTTTAAATTACTACTATAGATATTAATTTCTGCACTCTGATTTATATTTTAAATAAACCAAAAATTATTGCACTTTTCTTGATGCTTTTTGATGGAATTGTATAGAGTTCAATAAAATATACTGCCTCCGAAATGAAACATAATTTTTATAGCCATGAACATTAAAATATCGACAAGTCTTTAAATTAGTTAATTTTGCGAATCTAATGTTTGAATATAATTTCAAAAAACTCTCTAGTATTTTAAATTAGATAGAATAGCTCTATGAAAAGATAATTTTTGTTGAAAGGTTTAAAAAAGCTTTAGTCAGTTCCTCCCTCTCACTAAAACTTTTTTAATTTTTCATAGCACAGAATGTTTAAAGATTACTAAATAAAATATATTTTCCCAGAATCTATTATTCAAATATATTTGTAATGATAATAATATAATGAATAATATANAAGATAATTTTTGCTGAAAGGTTTAAAAAAGCTTTAGTCAGTTCCTCCCTCTCACTAAAACTTTTTTAATTTTTCATAGCACAGAATGTTTAAAGATTACTAAATAAAATATATTTTCCCAGAATCTATTATTCAAATATATTTGTAATGATAATAATATAATGAATAATATACTGAATACTATTCATTTTTGAAGTAGATAGAAAACTGTTATTTTAGTAATATTGAAAAAACTGTACATTATTGAACAAAAATTGTACATTTAAAAATAGTGCAAAAATTTAGAACAATTATTTTAAGTAGTAATAAGAAAAGAAAATTATGGTATGTAACAAAAGTGAAATTGAGATTACAAAATCTCAGATATTGAATAGTTAAATTAAGCAGAAATCTACTAAAATGGACACTTTTGCCTTGTTTAAATTATGCCTATGTTCGGATTCAATGCTGGTTGATTGGCTTACTATAAAGTAATAAGCCATTAAGCCATAAAAACCGGAAAAGAGTATAATGCTTCAAACGCAATCATTATTGGTTACTCAATGTCATAAAATCAACGATTTTATTAACTAGTTCTCAGTTGTGCTAGCTCTAAAATATGCGTTTTGCTGTCAATTAAATAATCTTCAGATTAAACAGCTTAAATAATGAGCATTTAATTTAATATAAATTTGCAGCAAATAAGTATTAATAATAGTATATATAAGCATTAATAATATAACTTTAATAAAAAGCGGCAATAATATAATGTTAACCATAAGAGTTAATAATAAAATGTTAATAAATGTAATAACAATTCTACCGCAAAAATAAATAATAATTGGAATCATCATCATATCTGTAACAATTTAAAACATTTCTTAAATTTTAATATTTTAATTGAAATGATTATATCATATTAGTAAACTCAAATTTGTTTCTGGGAATTTTAACGAAACTATGAACGAGAGTTAAGCATTAAGTGTGAAATAAGATTTTTTTTCTCCTTTTAAACTTTTTTTTTCTTTGCTAGTTTGTAATATATGCGCAAGCAAGCGAAAGTTAATCTCTTTCCTGTCAAAAATAAAAACTAGTTTTGCTTTTTGCAGTATACTTAACGCAGGATACCACATTTTCAAACTGTCATATCTGTGTATTCAAGCTCTCCATCAAAGTAGTATTAATGATTGTTTGAGTGTGTTGCTACAAGAACTACCGTAGAAAGCAAAAACTAAGCATGTCATTTAAAGTAACATTTTTGCTAAAAGTAGGGAAAAGATCGATATACCCACAGAACATTCCGTTTTTCTAGATTGAAATATATCCAAAGGCCAGAGGGATTGTTAGAAAAGAGAGATATATATTTATTCGCGAAATAAAGTACGTAAGAATTCAGGGTTTATTTCTAATATTTTTCAAATATATATGTGACTTGAATACCAATGGAAAGATTTTGATTCGCCCTTGAATTTTGCAGAAATTTTATTCATAGTCATGTATTATGTATGAAGAATTTATTGTAAAACTGATAAGCTGCATTTTGATGTTTTTATATTTCTTGTAAAAATTAAATATCTGGATCATATACCTGACTAGTATCTCTATATGACGCAATTAAATTCATTTATTTCCTATGTCTCCTTCTCATACATGACGATTGCTTTAATTTCTATGAATAATTTATTTTTAGACTTGGGAAGGAGATTGAAAGTATTAAAAATGAAAGTACAATGCGAACTTCATAAAATTAATTAAAATTTTCATTGAAAAAAATTAAGGCAGCATTAAATAAATTTAATGAAGATGATGCATTAAAAATTTCCCTCACTCGACAATAAAATTTTTTTTTGCAATTAAGTTTCATAATCCATTCAATTTTAACAGTAAATTATTTTAATCAGTTGTACACTTTAAAAAAATATAAAAATGAGCTCTTAAATTTACGAGTAAACATGAAACTGAATACATAATCTTTATATTTATTTTAATTTTTCGAAAAGAGCGATTTAATTCTGTGTTCTTTTACTATGCATCTATAAGAAACTGAAGACACGCAAAATGTTCTATATTTAATTCAAAAGCCATATGTTTTACAATGAATTTGAACTGTTTATCATATATCTACATTTATTATTTATTTATTAAAAATTGATTCTCTAAATAAATGTAAATTGTGAGGCTTTAGCTCAAACACAGGTCTAATCTTCTTTGAAAATAGAATAATAATTTCGTAAAGATATTAATATTAATTCAATATATGCACATACAATTTTGTTAATATTATTAATGTTTTATGACTGATTATTCGCATTTTTGTTTGTAAATATGTAACAGAAGATCTTAATTTGCATCTACTTTTAAAACATTAATGTTGATTTTTCTAAGCATTTTCTTTATAAAAATCAACATTATTGAATAATATTTATTATTGAATTGAATAATATTTAGTATTGAAATATAATTTATTGAAATCAAAAGTTTATTAAATATTTTAATATACGAGTAAATTTAATTTAAAAACAGTCTTTACTAAAAAATTTAAATCACCATTGTTTGAATCAGGAATTTAATCAGATGGAAAGTTTTATAAATCTTCGTGCAAGAATGAAAAATTAATTAAGGCCCTGAGGGAAGAATATAGCAAAGCACGCTTTTTATAATACTCTTTTATTTTAAGAAAAAATTCTATGTCATATTTTCATTAAGATATATCTTTTTAAACTCGAATTTTTATATACTGACAAGTTTTCATAATGTTCTTTATGCATTTTCTTTGAAAATGAAACTGTTTATTTTAATTTTATTTATTTACTTTGTTTATTTATTCATGATTTCCCTTATTATTTGCATAATTTTGAATAATCTAGTTTGGTTTCTATGTATTTACATTTTGCATATTTTTAAATACATGTGAAAGTGCGCGGTAATAAATTATGTAACATAAGTTTTCAGTTAAAAAGAAAACAATAGTTTATGTGAAGTAACGAGGCAATAGTTTACTTGAATTAAATTTTAATTCAAGAGCTTAACAACTTTTAAAATAAACTAAATTAAAATTTAGTTCAATGCGATTCTTAATTTTAAATTATTAATTTATACACTTTATGTAGTTCATAAATTATGAGAATCATTCGATTTCAAAAAGTTATGAATTTTTACAAACTGTAAATAGCATCAGCTATATTTAGGGTAACATAAATTACATCGCTTTAATTCTACTTTATATAGTAAAGTAGAATCTTAGTAATTGTAGAATCATGTCTACATTACCAGTGGTTCTTTAGCTAAGTTCTTCAAAAAGTTTTGTGCAAAATTGGAATATTCTTAGAGTAATTTTGAGTTCTTATAATAATGTAATATATGTATCAAACGTATAAAAATGCATGAATTGTATCTGTGATTATATAAATTTCCTTAATTCAACTGTTGTTGTGGAACTGGGGCAATTTTATACGAAATCAACCCTACTAAGCGCAGCTTTGTGAAAGAGCACGAAGAAAAACTGCATTTCTATCTGGGATACCAACTAGTTTTTACCTCAAACTCATTATGAAATTGAACCATTTTACTGTTGTATGTTGAAATAAAATGTTTTATTACATAAAAAATTAAAAATGTAGAATTCCTTAATTTGTATCAGGTTTTTGAGTTAAAATTAAAGAAACTTTTAACTGCGTCCCAATGAAAAACAAGTTGACCCATACACGGAGAAAAAAAATTCTGTTAAATGACCGCACTGTATTGTAATGACATTTCTGGTTTTTTTAAAAAAAAAAAAAAAACTAATTCTGGTTCATTAAACCAACATATACGGTATTTAAACCACTAATTTCATACTTTTTTCCGCTCACCTAGTTACGGTTTGCTGGAAATTCTGGTCTTCAAAACATTTTTTATTACCACACGTTTAGTAGAAAATACAAAACTGAAAAGTAAATTTAAACTAATGAATGGTTTTTGCGCCATTCTAAATATATCAATAATTATATTTCTTAAATATTTAAAAAAAATGACTCTTTCCTAATCTATGTTGTGAAGACTTAGATTTCTTCCGTAAAATTAATACATAATTTTGATTAATTTAGCAAGTTGAATTTTTTTTAAAACTAATATTATAAACCTTTAATTTATTCACAATAACCAATAAGAAAAGAGAAGTGAAAACAAAATCTCATACTAAGATTTTAATAGTGATTGTTTCAAAAGTAGCTGCGATAAAATAATTGAATTAAATAAATTTTTCTTATTATATTTAAAAGAAAGTTATATAAATTAAAATTCGTTATGGTTAAAATAGTAATTAAGAATGTATAGACATATAGGTGTAGTCTTTTGGTTTTTATTTAAAAGAAATTGGTAGTTATAAAATAATCTATATAATAACATAAGTTTTCTTAAAATATTTTACTTTTCCAATAATGATTGAAAATAGCTCCATAAATAACATGCAAATGTTTCTTGTAACGTAAATTTTAAGGACGTCAGAGATGGAATATGTTGTATTGCATTAAGTTTAAATAACATAATGATAAATTGGTCTTATAAACTTATAAACGTAATTTGATAAAAATGAACAAAAAATATATATATATATATTAAGAAAAATTATTGAGGATGGGTCAGTAATTACTTGAGAGAATCTTAACCCTTTAATATATTCAAGTTCAGCACAATTTTATTTTTGGAATTTAGTTAAAATTTTAATTAATTAAAATTTTAAGATCATTTTTAGTAAGAAAGTATTCTTAAATTATAAAACTAAAGTAAAGCTTAAAATTTATAAAATAGTTTCTTCAGAATGAGGGCAAATTTGATTAAAGAAACTACTCACTTTTTAAGTTACGCTAATAGCTCAACGACAAATTATAATACATGAATATTAAAATATTTTCTTCGTGTTCAATAATATAGTAATATGTATTTCGAACTAAAATACTTATAATATTTTAAAAATATAAGGAAATTGAATATCTTCGTTCACATAAATAAATATTCTCAAAATCTTAACTCTTTAATATATTCGAGTTCAACACAATTTTATTTCGGAAATTAAATTAAAAGCTTAGTTAATAAAACATTTAAGATACTTTTTAGCAGGCAAGTGTTCTAAAATTATAAACACAAAATAAAGTATAAAATTTTTAAAACATTTTTCTCAGAATGAGTGTAAATTTTGAGCAAAGAGACTGCAAACTTTTTAAGTTACGTTAATAGCTTTACAACAAATTGTAATACATGGATATTAAAATATTTTTTTCGTGTTCAGTGATATAGTTATCTGTGTTTCGAACTAAAATCTTCATGAAATTTTAAAAATATAATGAAATTGAAAATCTTCATTCTTGATAGAATATCTACATTTCATCTTAATACAAAATCTGCATTAAAAGTTTTAAAGAAATCTACAATAAACTTTTTTTGTTACGTATATTCGCTAAATAAATTTTCTCAAAATCAACATTTTTCTTAAAATGCATATTTAAAGTATATAATTGTTACTCTGCTTTGCAGAAAAAAAATTCTTTAAAATTGACGATTTTTAACCCACTCAGATACCTTAACCGAAAAAAAACATATTTTTTTGATAAAAGAAGTGCATTCACAAAAAAGATTTTAATTTTAAATAAACTTAATTCATGAATTCGCATATTCACATATTTATGGATCGTAAACATAAAAATGAAATTTATTTTGTATCATGAATTATCAATTAAGAGACAAATTACATTTCAAGCTTATAAATAAATCAGACAATTTTCAACATTATTTTGTTATAAATTTGACAAAACTTTTATCCCAAGTAACTGAAATATGTACATTAAAATTATGTCAATTTTAATGAAACTGTCTCTTTTTGCATGTGTACCGATTTTCAGTTTAAATACATTCATTATTTTTAGTATATAATATTTATTATATAAAATATATTTATTTATTATATAAAATATGTATATACAGTAACTTTTTTATATTTTGAATAAGAATATGTATGGGATCCTTGAAGCGCAAAAACATATTTAATTTGTGTAGAGGACGAATCATTTACAAGTATAAAATTAATGAATCAATTACTAAATATCTTGTTTTAATAGTGATAAAAAAACTGAAGCAGTATGTACTAAACTATACAGAAATTGAATAGTTCTACTAATTCTAAAACAGTATAACCTTTGTAAATAAACGTGCTTAAAAATAATTTAGGAAAACATTTGTTCTATATATTTAAGGAATTTTGTTGTTAAGTAATGTCTTACGTGTTTAGGAATAACAATTGTATGCTCGTAGAAGTAAATTATATAAATTTAAAGATTGAAAAACTTGTTTAAATGTGATAAATCTATTTGATGAAGGCATATATATGAAACTATATATATAACAACTTTTANAAACATTAACTCTGTATTTTATTGACATTTGTAAGCATAATGATTTTATAGATACTTATTTTATATGAAACAAGGTTAATTTTTGCAATAATAATAAAATGTTGTTATAAAAAGGCAATTGAATATGGTTGTAATTTTGAGTTATATATATATATATATATATATATTTGTCCGTTTACTTATTACATGTATACTTATATTTACAACGATTTTTAGAGCGTAACTTTGTATTTTTTGAACAACGTAGAAAGCGGAAAATTGGATCAGCCATTATTATAAAAGGTTTATGAATTTCATAACTATTTTGACACATTACTGAAACAAAATATCACTCCCTTAACCTAATCTATAGTTCGTAAAAGTTTTTGACCACAAATTTCAAAGTGATTTATAAATTAAACAAATTTAAATCTCACAAAAATAGCTAGTAATAATCAAGTTGCTTGACTTTTTTTTTGAAGTAACAGAAAAACCATAGCAATATACGTTTCTTTGAAAAAAAAAATATAACAGTTTCTTTTAGAAACAAGAGAAAAATTTAGCAAAAATTCCTAAATGGTTATTTTTTGTCTTTAATTAACTAGTTTTATAAGTGCAATTTAAGTTATTGCTTTAAAAGGAATTAAGCTGTTTAAGTTTAAATGCAATTGTTCAAAACGTCAAACACAAATTTTAAAACAAAACAACAAATAAAATTGTTAAAAATGCAATATTTTCTTCTTTTGTAATACCTTTTATAACTTTTTAAATGCAATATAATTTTGTTTTCAACAATCAAAAAGCACTTAACTTACAATGTACTAAAATGTAAACATAAATCACTCCAAGCACTTATAAGAGCAAAGCGTGCAACAATTTATCTATTCAACAAGTTTATAAACAATGCTTACCTTCTCACGAGGGAGATTCGTAATCAAATACCACGAAGCGGATGTCATACACAATCTTGATAAGACCTAAATATTTAGTCAAAAGATCTCTATTCCATCTAACTATACCTTCACTCAAACTTTTTTTACTTTTCTTCTTAGTTAAACCAACCAATCAGAGAAGAGAGCTTTTCCTGCTTAGAGCGGGAAAAGTGGAGATGCGAAAGAGGAGATGTGGATTCATCTTCTGAGGGGAGAGTTGGTACGTACCTATGGTTTTCTCTAACCCCAGGTTTCCCGGGCACATGCGCTCCTGATGACGTCAAAGCTTGCGCGACAGTTAACCCCCGTCATTTTGGATGCATCCCCCCCTTAAATTCCCGAAATTGCGTCATTTTTCTCCTCAGTCCTGGATTTGAAAATGTCCCGAGGACGAGATATTTCGACGAAATTTGAAGAAGGGTGCCCAAGCCATGATTAAGCTCTTCTGGGAAAAGGGAGTACTTTTTTCTGAGAGTGCGTTTAAGTTTCGGTGCACTTTTGGCACACATGAATGCCCTCTTGACATGATTTAATAATTCTCAGAAATGCTTAAGCCATCAAAAATATTTATTTGATTTGTTGCTAAGTCCAGAATCTGGGAACTTATTTTTTAGAGTATATATGAGAATACATTGCAGCCATTTAGAATTCCGTGCTATATCGAAGAATTACTTTTGCTCTTAATGTAATTCTTGCGCTATTATCACCCGCAAAACATATAATCCATGCATATATAAAATATGAGGTGCCTTATTTAAGATTTAACTTTTAAGAAACATTTCTACGAATTTTTGCATATAAAGAAATTACTTTTTAAGCAGAATTGCAAATACTTTTTAAACAGAAATCTTTTTGAGAATTAAGTATTTAAAATGTTAAATTCGTATTGGATTTGCATTATTTTATTTCCGTTAATTTTAGTGTGATGCAGGATTTACCAAAAAGGAATTTAATGGAATTAATTTTATTCAGTGCGTGAATAACGAATTTAAATTGAAAACTGAAACTGAAATGTTGCATGAACTATTCAATATTGTTTTAATAGTATTTTAACAATTACGTAATTCATTGAAATTTAACTATTGCACTGTCATTTAACAAATTATACCCTCGTTTACATTATCATGTCAAGCACGGTACGAACGCAAAAGTTTTATTTCTTTTAAATTGCTTCTATATGTATGTGTTATATTTATTTGTTCTATTTTCAAAAACCTTTTTGTCATAGCTAAAACCTTTTATACTACACTACTAAGTTTTCTAAACAAATTGCATTGAGCTAAATAGAAAAAAGTGAATATAACACTGTAAAAAATCTGGTATAAAGAAAATCTGGCTGATTTACAGTATAAAGTGCTTTGGGTATACCATCTATAAAATCCATTTTACCATAAATCCAATTTTTGAGTAAAGTACTATATCGTAGTTTTTAGAGTAATATTTATTTAATTAGAATGATTCAGCGATTTAGCTGAAATTATTACTGTAGAAATTATGTTATATAAGATTCTTGTTCTTTAACGTGTTACGGTAAAAATAAATTTACTGTAAGAGAAGAATACTGGCAAACTGAGTGTCTCTACTTTTATCGTATTTCAATCTGGAATTTTTTTGCGGTGTGATTGACTCAATCCTGAACAATTCTGAAAAGTAATACTTAATAAAAATCATATTCATTATAAAAAAGCTAAAATGGAATTTATTTGGTCATAAATGATAGTCTTTGATAATTGATAATTTAAATAGAAATATTAATGAATAAACCATAAACTTAGGAGTTATCTTTCTAGATATATATACTTAATTTTCATACCTTGATCCACATCAGACTAACGACTATGACAATTTACAACTCTAAAATTTTGTAGTTTTTAACTCTACTTAATTGACAAGTAAGCTTTTTGATCAATATTTTGAACCAACTCGCTATTGTGGAGGTCTTTTGGAGTGAAACTAACCCTCATTTTGCTACGTGGAGAATAAGTTCACAAAAACCTTCCACGGTTAACCTGAATGCAAGGGCACTGATCCGTCTAATCCGCCCTGATCCGTCTAATACTTTAATATTTTTAATCAGAAATCAGAAATACAGCCAATTTGAGCTGAGAACATGATTTGATTCAGTCTTGGGTCCTAACGCTATTTTTTTTATTTAGCTTGAAGAGAAATTTTAAGTGTTTACAACGGTAAGCACTTTTCCTGGTGTATTTTATTATACTTCAAATCGAAAAAACTAAAACAAGCTTCAGATTTTCACTGTTTATGAGGCATTATCTTTTTTGATGGAGTACTTATGAAAATAAATTAAACATATTTAGTTAATTTTATACACGTAATACATGCTGATGAAAAATAAAGATTTAACAAAAATAACCTTCAATATTTTTAACCGCATTTGTGAAGAAACTTTACAAGACAAAAAAAAACAAAATTGTCTTGGAAATACATTTGATAAAATGCTATGGACAGCATAAAAAGTAACATTTCAAATATTTAACGAAACAAAATGTGATGAGAATTTGAAAGAGAAAGTCGGTGAGAGATCAAAACATGGGAATTTCCTCCCCCCCCCTCTATTAAAATGAGAGACATCACAAAACCAGAAAACAAAAGTAACAAAATTGTCTTGGAAATATATTCGATAGAATGTTTTGAACAGCTTAAAAAGTAACATTTCAAATATTTAACAAAACAGAATGTAATGAGAATTTGAAAAAGAAAAATGGGAGAAAGATCAAAACAGGGAAATTTCATTTCCAGAAAAAATGAGATGCACCACAATACCAGAAATGAAAGATTCTGAACAAATTAAATTTAGCAGATATGGCTCGGTCAAAGAGAATCTTTATAAAGAGGATCTTTCGTTTTTAGTTGTGCTCTAGGGTAAATGCTATAAAAAAAGTTTTGCTAGAATTGATAAAAAATAATTGATACATAGAATATGTTTAAGTTCTAAGCGTTGTTCAGACGATACATTTTTTATACATTCTTCAGTTTAACCTAGAGAGAATTAGATGAATGGCATTTTCTTAGTAATTTTTATTTTAGTTTAAGCATTGAGTTGCATACTGTTGAAATTCGTTACCAGATTTTTGAGATTGTAAATATTTTTGAAATAAAAAATATAAAAAAAAATCAGTTTTAAAAGTTCAGTTCAGTTTTAGCGTTTCAAAAGCTCCTTGAAGTTCCAAATTTAAAAACAGATAACAAAGTTTAACAGTATATAAATCAATAATTGAAATAAAGCAAATTTATTCAAAAATAACATTTGATTGGTTAATAAAGAAATAAATTGTGCTCATATAATTTTCTTTAAGTTAACATTAAAAAATAAAATATTTTTACTGTCTGAAGGGGATTGTTAATTATTAACCAGCAATGATAATATATATTTATGTCAGTAATGTCGTTAATGAAGAAAACAGTATGTAAAATATATTTCATGCAATGAACAATAAGTTATTGTTGAAATAATGATACTTTCATATTAAGTAATTAATTAATAGCTGAGAAATACATTTTTTGCCCTTAACCTTTCGATTTTTGCACTTATGTTTAAATTATTCTATTGTTTCTAGTTTAAAACATTTTATTTGCAGATTTCTGTTAAAGTTATATACTATTTAACAAGCTGCGTTATAAAATTTTTAGTATTTTGGTTATTTTTTACTGATAGATTTTTAAAAGAATGTGACTCAAACAATTTAAAGATTTGTTTTCGTAAATGTTTAAAAGTAGTTTTGTATATTTAAAATTCGACTTCTCAGGAACTATTCGACCGACTTCGTTTAAATTTTTAATTTTACTATATAAAATTGCATTCTCTTAAATGAGTCAAAAATTGTATGAATTGGATTTCAAATTTTTTTCGAAAAATATTAAAAAACAATAGAAATAATTATTAAAAGATATTTTTCGGCTGGAGTTAGCTTTGTACACTGTTAGAAATTTTTCGAAAAAAATTGTTAAATTACAATTTATTTAATTGTTATTTTACAATATTCACACAAAACAGTCAAATAACCATAAATAGCATAGTAATCAAGCTTTTAACTGTGAGAACAATTGTTTATCAACTGCTTTTACCCAATACTGTTAAACAACCAAAATTTTATAGCACCGACTAAGCCCACTTAGTTCCTTTTAACTGCTCATATATTACAGCCGAGAAGGCTAATCTGTCAGTCTCATGACCGAGAGAACTGGGATTCGAGTCCCAGCATTGACACCACAATATTTTCTCCATTCCATTCAACACATGAACAGTTTCTAGTGTCCTGCACTTCCCACACACATATCGAAAAGGCTAGCTCTTATGTGAAATTAAATTTCTTTTCTTATGTTTTTGAAACCATAGTAATTGTAAATGATTAAATAAAAAAGTATAGTTTTATATTAATGGTTTTATAACCATGCTAGTAGTAAACGGTTTCAAAACCGTAAAGATAATAAATGTTCCTTACCGTAAACTTACGGTTAATCAGATGGACAGACTGCTTCCGGTCATCACACCGTATTTTTGGGATAATAATACTAACAGTGTATAATTGTGTGCAGAATCTTTTAATTTGCTTAAAAAGCTCAAGAGATATGGCGAAATACGCAAAAAAAAATTATCATCAAGGGTACTAAGCTTTGATTCACACTTCTGACTAAACTTTAGGGACTATATTTCCCAGATTGTGACTACTCCTTGATTTTGGGGCTCAGAAATCACACTTTAGAGTCTTGATTTAATCTCAAGTTCTATGTACAGGAGTGCGCTCAAAAGTTTGGTCCTCTTTGGTTAATTTTAATTTTTGCGTGCTTCGCTATGTCTCGAGAATTTTTTAAGTGAATTGAAACATTTCTGCACACAATTATAAAATTCGTTGATCCAAAGATAAAAAAAAATGTAGAAAATAATTTTTAGTAAATATTCATTACTTAACTTATTAATTGTGGGGAAAATGTTGAATTGTAAGGTATACAAATTTTAGCATAATGTTAAAGAATATAATTTTGCAAGGCAAAATACCAAATTCGAGCAAGATTGGTTAAATAGTTCCTGAACTGTTCATGCAAAAATTTGTATAAAAATTTCTGCATCTTTTAAAAGAATATAATTTTGAATGGCAAAGATTTTTAAAATTCGATTTCTCTGGAACTATTCGACCAATTTTGCTATTCGAACAATTTGTATATCTTCAATTTGTTACACCAGTATACTACCAGTTACACCAGCATACTTGTATACTACCAATTTGTTACAATTCAAAATGTTTCCCACCATTATTAAATAAAATAATAAATATTTATTAAAAGTCATTTTTTGTATGGAATTATCTTTGAATAAACGAATTCTGTAGTTGCGTGGAAAAGTTCTTGAGATACTGCAAAAAACGTTAAAAGTAAAATTAAGATTAAAGGGTCCAAACTTCAGACCAAACTATTGGAACCATATTTCACCGATAGTGGCTATCCCCTATATTTTGGAGGTCAGAAATCTAAATCCGTCGAAAAAAAGATTTGCAGTTTATTCAGAGAAAATACGTTTTTGTGTCTGATTTCATAATTTAAAATATCGTCAGCTTTTATTGAATGGCATATTTGAGGTCACATTCTCTGACCATTAAGAGTGCTTGAACGTGAAATCATTAGATCAAAAGTTTTTCAGGGTGGTCCGTTTTTTTTGCTCAAAGTACACGCAATATTTCTGAGTTTAATTAAAAAACACATTAATAAATTTCATCTACTGTGCACGAAAGATTAATTGTATTTGTCCCCAAAATGCTTCTAATTATTACAGTCATTCACAAATTAAAATAAAAGTAGCGAAAGTTTTAGGAACAATGAACAAAAATAGAGAATGAAGACTTCTTTGTGCTTCTTTAGGCGATATTAATACTTGAAGAAATTTTTAAAATCATTGAGTTAGTAGGTAGTGATCAATGTAGGCATAACTGCTTTCAAATAAGGATTGTCACTTTTAAAATATAATTTTAATATTTAAAGAAGAAAAGCTCTGAAACATATAAAAATCCGATCAAGACTGCTAAATTTAAAAGCGAGAACCTTTAAAAAAGTAATATCAAGGCGAAAGTTTTAAATATTTTAAAGCCAATAGAATATGTAATAAAACAACAAACGCTAAGGCAACAAACTGAACTACTTGATTCTCCATATGATTTATTTGGACTCTCACTTCACATGATGTTATCTTGAGACTTTCAGAACTGTTTATGCTTTCTAGAATGTAAAGTATTATAAAAAAAGCAGTTTTTCGGTCTTCAATATTTCTGTATTATAGATGTATTCAAAAACAAAGCTTCTTTTTTACTGGTGAAATAAATGCTACTTTCTAAAAGGTTTGGGTGAATTTATTGAGCTATATATAAGCCAAAATAAGTAAAATATTAAACATATAAGCAGAGATAAAACTAAAACATTTGATTTTTAAAATTTATAAATATTTTTGTTTCGTTTTTCATAACTTAATTTTGCTTAAAAGTTTACAAGAGATAAAGACTATAACTTGGAAGAGTATTAGATGAGTTTAACTAGAAGTGTATAAGTTATAAATTACTAACCTATGAATTAATTGTTAAAAAGATGTATTTAGAATCAATGGACCGGAATGATAGACATGGTATCACAATAACAGGGCGTTTTAGGTTGTTTTTCTGTGCAATGAATCAATAAATTTACATAAGATGAAGCTTTAAACAAACTGTATTAATAGTATCTTGAACAAAACATAGTAGTATTTCTCCAAAAAATATAAATTAAAGCCAACAGAAAATAAAAGACAATTGAATACACTTTCAAGGCTTTTGTAATCTAGCACAGAAACAACATACGCAACGCAACTATATACAGTTTGAAACTATGTATTACTATTTAGTTTGAATAAGACGATTGTATGATATTATTTCTGTTTTTTTAATTGTGATTATACTTAGAGATTTTTATAATTTTACATATTTCCTTAATAAGCTGAGCTGGTAAATTATAAATTGCTATTATTACACTAAAAATCAAACAATATAAATATTGTCACTGTTATTTTATATGCCCAATAAAACTGTAAACATAGTTGAGTTTCCCTAAAACTCAAGAAAAGCATAAAATCAAAACAAATATGTTAACAAACGTGATTCTTTTACATTCCTGAATCTTTTTCACTTAAATTTATACATTTATGGATAAAAAAATGTAACTCAATTCTTTTGTTTTAAACTAGGCTTTTGTTTTTAAAAATTATTTGTTTTTATCTATAAACTTACAAGAAACAAATAAAGAATCTCGGTTATTAAAAACAAATAAAAAGGAAGAAAATCTCAAAATACGATAATAATCACTAAAAAAAAACTAACACTTACGGAATCTTCTTCCTAATTAAGGTATACTATTTTTTGAATATTTTATGCAGCGAACAAAAAGATCAAAAGCTTTAATTGATACAAAACAAATCTAATTTATCTTTTACGTGCTCAGTTTCAATGTAACAATATGTGATTATTTGTTTCAAGTTAAATTAATATTCTTTATCCTTCCCGGAATAATTCAATCCATTTGTACTACTTTTATGTTGTTGTTCTATATGAGGTTGCATCGCCTTTTTGAGCAAACAATTATTCACATTAACTATACATGAGACTTACTAATTCGTAGTTTTAAGAACAGCAAAGGTTTTCTTAATTTTATATTGTTCATTATATTTGCTATTTCACATATTTAGCATGTTCTTTGCTTAAAATATCCTTATCTCATATTAACACTTAACAAAAAGGATTTACTTTTTCACTTTTGATGGAAGTAGAAAGGGGGGGGAAAGAGTGAAAGGGCTGACGGCTTTTCATAGGTCGACCCCCTCTTCTCTTCATTTCATTTCCTCTAAGAATTCACTCTCCTTAGGATGCGATGATCTAGTTTTATAATATGTCATCTCTATATAAGGAGTAATTCCTTATTCATTGGTCAGTATTGTTGTTTGAAAGCGAGTGAAATTCACAACTTGTTCTAAAACAGGTAAGTCTTTCTCTGATTGTTGAATTATAATTGCGTGGAATTTAATTTTGACATATGTTCAGTTTCAAAAAAAATTACATAAGCAAGTTCATGCGATAATTTTTTTTTTTTTTCAAATNGAAATGTTTTTTTAAAAAAAAAGTCAATCCATTTGTACTACTTTTATGTTGTTGTTCTATATGATGTTGCATCGCCTTTTTGAGTAAACAATTATTCACATTAATTACACATGAGACTTGCTAATTCGTAGTTTTAAGAACAGCAAAGGTTTTCTTAATTTTATATTGTTCATTATATTTGCTATTTCACATATTTAGCATGTTCTTTGCTTAAAAACTCCTTATCTCATATTAACACTTAACAAAAAGGATTTACTTTTTCACTTCTGAATAATATATAATTTTAAATCAATACCTTCTTTTGGGACTTTTTTTATGTTTATTATATAATTAAAAGTACTAAAATTAAATATAAACTTAAAAACTGAGTCTTCCAAGTAGAATAAAAGCTTAAAATAATTTTATTTATAAAAATCTTAATGTTAAATGTAAAGCTCCTGATTGTTGGAAGATGAAGAGGGCTAATAAAAGCTTTTTAAAAAGTTAATGAGCACAATTTTGTTTTAAATTTTCGATCTGAAAAAAATGAATACCAATACATACTTTTCAGTTTATTTGTAAAAATGTAAATTTTAAATATCTATTTTAGTCAGGTGAAAGTTTGTGTTTGTAAGTTGTTAACATTTTTAATTGGTAATAAACTTTAACCTGTAGCACGTAGAAACAATTGTAATATATATTGTTACACTGAGAAAAAATGCATGGTCAAAACTACCAAAATATGGTAAAATTTACTGTATATTTTACTTAATTTGGTGTAATAAGAACTATATAATTTTGAAAACCAAACTTTCAGTTGAATCAATATTGCTTTGAAAGAAATTAATTTGAATTGTAGAATTATCAAATAAACGGTTTAAATACTTTATATATTTTGTATAACCGAAATTATGCTTTCTTTTTCTAAATTAAAAATTCCTTTACCATAAAGTACGGTAATTTATTAGAATTCTATGTCTTACCAGCTATTGTTCATGTTTCAAACATATAAATAAAGATGAGTCCCATGAAGGTTTAGTATGGAAGTAGTTCGATTTTTCTGCTGATGAAATTCGATTTCAAATATCTTTGGTGGAAAAAAATGTGGATGTGACTCTATTTTTTATCCTTGGCGTTATGTATGAATTCATTTTGTTCCTTTCAGAGCCCAAAGTTTTGGAATTATGACCAACTTCAAACCTGTATTCACCTATCTTAAAAAGGGGACTTATTAAATGGGGATTGGCACATAACAAATATTTGTTTTTGCGATGATTGAGGGAAAGATGCATTTTACTTGCATCTTCCAATAAAAGGAATAACTTTTTAAATAGTTTCAAGATCCCAGAGACACCTGCAACATCATCAGCAAATGCGAAAATCTGCATAATTGAGAAGTATTATTGGAGGAATGGAGTGTCGCAATTATTAGAAAAGAACTATAATTTCTGAAATTTATAAAATATTTCAAAAGCCTGACATCATTTAATTTATTGATTTGAAAAGATTTAAAATGGTGAGACACCTAATAAGATTGGATGATGGTCTAGCCACTGAAATAATCTTCTTAGCCGAAAGATCTCGTACTCGATCAAAGGGAAGCAAAATCTTAGGTGGGATAACTTTCTAGAAAAGATTTTAAAACTATTAGGATAACAAACTAAAAAACCTTAGCCAAGAACGAAACGTCATTGAATAGAATTCTGAAGAAGGCAAGAACGCATCTAAGACCATTTGGATGAAGGATAAAAAGAAGAAACTAGCCAGCCGAAAAGTAATTGGAATATTTGGAGGTACCTCAGATACCTTTTTAGCGTAAATAAGGAATTAAACTCTCCTTGACTACGAAACAATACAAAATTATTTATTGTGGTCTAACAGCAACTAAAAGGAAAAAAAATGCTAGTTTTCATGTTAGTTAGAAAGTGAATAAAATTTTAAGTGGTAATTAACTTCCATTGACAAATATTAGGGCGATAAATTCTGTTTATTGCGGCTTTAAAAGGATTGAAAATTGCTTTATCCCCAGTGTAAATTTAAGTATTCTAGTAAGTCGAAAAATGTTCAAAGATTTGATTGACATTATATTCTTTCAGTGGAAAAGGATAATTAAAATCTATTAGTAGAGCTGATGAAACAATGAAACTTACATTGTCATTGAAAGCTATTTTAGTCAAATTTTTAATGACAAAAAGTTTCAGAAATTGGTTGTATTTTATTGCCATTTCATTACAGTAAACTATAATAGCAAAATCAATAGTTTATCCGTCTGTCTTTCGCTGTTATAACTCCATAATCACTTATGTTAATGTACCGACATTTAGGCAATGGTGAAAAGGGCGGTTTTAGCTACAAATCCTAAAAGTTGACCAAAAATTTCGATTGAAACATTCGGGAGAGGCTTTTGAAAAATGGAATTTTTTCATTGGTTCAATTAAATTGTAGGCGATTGCTTCTTCTTCTAAATATTTTAAAGATAACAGTAATATTTGCTAACCTTTAGCTCTCATTAAAAATAAGTTTATTGTATGTCCTTAGACATTAAATTATTTTTTATTCGTTATAGCGAATATATATGTAAGATAAACGTAATAAGCAACGTGAACGTGATGATATAGACGCACTACGTCAATGAATTTGCATCTCTAAAATTATCTGCAATCACGTGTTTATCTTTTCATATTTATACTTTCAAAACGGGTTTATATAATTTTTAAAATTAAAAAAAAAACGCACTTCAGGTTAATGAAACCAAAATATACTCTAATATTTAGCTGTTTCTAATATTTAGCTTTATATCTAGATTCCAATGAACTTTAAAGACAAATATTTTGAATTTTTATTGGCCATGAACTAGTTAAATGGTTTGGCTAAATTTTCACGTAGTCGTGAAAAATATTTGTAACATTACTTTACTAATTACACTCTATTTTACTTAAATATTTATTCTGATGGAAATTTTGTATTTTGGGTGTTTAAATATAGAATTAAAGCTTTTAACCTTAGTTTTTAATTCGAATCTTTACCCTTAATTTTCAACTCTCGTTGACTAAAATACGGGCTTTTGTGAAATTTTTTATTTGTCATGAACAAGTTTTTTTGAAATTTCAGATTTTATCACTTAAATTATGTTCAACATGCTTTAACTTACATTTAATTTTTTTACTTTTAATAAACTAAAAATCGAAATGTTTTTTTAAAAAAAAGTTCTCTATGTGTTTAATTTCAGTAATAAAGCCAAAAATTGGAACGTATATGAAATAAGTTACTCAAACCATTTAAAACTGTTTAATGTACGCTATCTTTCATTGATTCAATTCACCCGAGGTTTATTTCACAATTTTTCTGAGTCATTAATAAAGCAATAAATTGTCTCATGGGTTTAATCCTTCATTTATATATTATATATATTTTTAATTCAAGAAATATATTTAATTAAACTGCTAGGCATATGCAATATAATTGTGTCTTAAATTTCCCTTAATTACTACAACTCATTTCAGAAGAGATCATCACATCTCACAGCGAATCATGTAATTGATTAATTTAACCAAAATTTGGTATCCAATGTTTTTCCAATTACATAGAATCACTGAATTGCTTAATAGTTTGTTCGCACTTGGACTGAAGACCCAAATGATTTTCTTACATATGTGTTTTTGCAGTATAATATACAGTGATCAAAATTTTTCTGTAAGATTTTTGTTATCAGAGGTCGTGCTAAAAATATATTTTTACTCTTTTTTATACAAACAATTTTGATTTCGAAATGCACGGCAGACGAAAGCAGTACTACTACAACTATTAAAAAAAACATATGTAAATATTATATTAGTCTCTCGTATTTTTTGATGACAGAAAAATAAAAAAAAGTTTTTGATGACAGCAAAATAAAGAAAAATTGTACTGAATTTAATAAGTAGTAGTGTTCGTCACTTCCTGAAAGCGCAAATTAAAAAAGTCTCCTTTTAAAATAATAAGGATAAAAACTTTCTTTTTAATTTTGCTGAAATTACAATTTATTTCTAAATCAGTGTTCAGAATTATTTCATTTAAAATTCTCTCGTTGTAAACAACTTTTTTTTATGTAAACCTCACGCTTCGAACAGTTTCGAAAAATATTTTTTCGTGTAATAAATCGGCATTATATACTGTTATTTTTTTTAAAAGAAAAATGAAGATCTACCTTTTTGTACAAAGTAAGCAACTAAAAACATGATTAGATTTTGTTAATTGCTTCTTTATTTGATTCTACTTCTTAAATTCTTTTCAAGAAAACAAAAACTTATCAGGATTGTTTTCCTAGGTTTCTTAACACAGAAAAGACACGAGTTTCAAGTAAGAGGACACAGTTAATTTAAAAAAAAACATCTCAACATCGTTAAGATTGAGTCCTGCATATAGAACGCTAGTTCTGCATATACAACAATTGTAATGTGAAATGAGTGTGTACACGTGGATGACCTTTCAGTTCAGTAAGTTAAATCATGTTTTTTTATTACCTAAAGAAAAGACTTAGATTTCAAAACAGTGTTTTTCTTTCTTTTATTCTATTTTTGCTTGCAATTGTATTAGATTACTTTGTTTTGTGGTACTTTTGTAATTTAAGAAGTGTTAAAAAAGAGAATTGAATCCATGCTCATTTTTCATTTTTAGTAATTAATCTTTTATGAAATGTTTTGTTGTTTTTTATCAACTTTACTCATTGTTTACTTGCTATTTTGTTTGAATCTCTCCACTGTTCAGTACTTGTAAACAATTTATATATACATTCAATATTTTCATTTTTAAGTCCTATATCTTCTTAGTTAAAAGAATTATTATATACCTAACTCAATGTTTGGATATTTCGCCCTATTATTTTGGAATTTAGCCATTTTTTTAAAGATTTATTTCAATATTTAAATATTCATGTCAATATTTCAGTACTTAAATATTCATTTCAATATTTCAGTACTCATTTCAGTTTTTAAAATATTCATTTCAGTATTTATTTCAGCATGTCAATATTTATACAAGAATGGTAGAAAAGTAATCATCCTTATGTTTCTACTTTTATTTGGACTAAATTAGTTTACGAATAGCTTTAGCTTACGAAGAACTACTAGCACAAAAGTTTGATTGATCATACCAACTTTTTTAATAGAAGAATAAATGATAACCTGAGTCATTATATAAAATTTTTAATATTGCGTGTAGGAAAAAATATAAAAAATGTATATTTTGTATGATATAAAATATTCTATAACCATACCTATTAACTCCAGAAGCACCATGGGAATGAGAATATATAATAATTTCCATTCAGAATGGTGGAGAATTTGAATGGTATTATTTATTAGATGTGGGAAGCTAGTATTTCATGCCAAAAAATATTTTTCTCAGCATAAACTTTTGAAATACAATTGGGCTTTCATATTTTTTATGTGAAAGGTATTTTCCCATGATTGGATCCAAGAGTTTTTTTTCTTATTGTCAATTTTGTTTATGTAATCTCCTTCGTCTCTGGAAAAGTTAGTTTTTCGTGTTTGTATTGCTTTTCAATGTATGTTACTGTTCCTAAGTATATTCTTGGGAAGCAATTAAATTATTTCTTTTCATTTTATTCTAGCAACGATGGTCTATTTGTCTTATTGGTGTGATTAAGCAAAAATTCTATGGTATAGTTGTCGAGCATGCACTTGTGTACGATTGTGTTTGGAATATACTTGTATATTTAAATTAAGCAGGTTAACAACATTTTACCACCTATTTCACTGCAAAAACTGCTTCTAAAAACTGAGAAAAAATGTGTCTAAATAGTTCAGAAAGAAACATTATCGAATTTGAAAACCTTTTAACTAAAACAGAGTTGAACAAAATTCAAACAGAATTTACTCATTTTTGGGCAAAATGTATCGTCTCAAAAGTGATGTGAAGGGAAAGAGTGTGAGAGAGATTTTTGCTGCTTGCCGACAGGATATACTGATTTTTGAGCAAAATGTATCGTCTCAAAAATAATGTGAAAGGGGAGAGTGTGAAAGAGACTTTTGTTGCTTGCAGACAGGATCATTTTTGAGCAAAATGTATCGTCTCAAAAATAATGTGAAAGGGGAGAGTGTGAGAGAGATTTTTGCTGCTGGCCGACAGGATATACTCATTTTTGTGCAAAATGTATCGTTTCAAAAGTGATGTGAAAGGGGAGAGTGTGAAAGAGACTTTTGTTGCTTGCAGACAGGATACGAAACTACTACCTCGAAAATGGTAGCAGGATGCTCTAACCACTATATCTGCACACCCCACTCCAGGGAGAATTGGAAAGCTTTGTATAGTGTTGCAATGACATATCATGACGTACATACCATTCACTTGAAAGTTTTTGAGATAAAGCTAAATAAACGAAAAAGGAGATTAAAATTACCGATTTTGAAGGTCCTAAGTTCGAATCTTGCCAACATTCAACGGACATTTCTCTCACACGTGTCTCGTTGCACTTCAATTTTTGAGACAATGCATTTTGCTAAAAAATGATGATATGCTGTTTTAACTTTAACTACATGAGATTTTCCTAATCCATAATATTTGTTTCGGAGCTATTTTGACATTTTTTGCCAAGTTTTTAAGAAGCCCTTTTTTGCAAACTTGGTAATGTGCTAATTTGAAAGAAAAATCATGCGTATGTGAAATTAACTGAATACACAAACAAAAATATTATTACCAGGCACAAAATTTGATCTACAAAACTGTGAAACTGGGCTAATTACTTTTGCATGCTACTTAGGTAATTATGACTATAGAGTGCAAATGAAACGTATCTATTTATTGTGCACAAACAATTTGAGTAAAAAGCAATTTGATTGCTATGAATTTGTATAACGTTGAAAATTTCTTGTTAATTACTTTTAGCACTTTTTTGTGGTAAATGAAAATTTGTTAAATACACGTGAAAGAGTTAAACATGTTGAAACAACACTGATTCATTATTTTAAGTCAAAATGTAATTTCTATAGTTTAACAGTTTTTTGACCATAAAAATCGCTTTTAAAAATCAATAAGATTTCTCAAGCGTCACATTATGATAAAATTCATTGCGACCAGAACATTGTACCACCTAAGAAGCATTTTGTTTTCTTAAACTATTAATTTAGGTAAAATTTGTACAACTAACAAACTATCTAATTCTTAAAAATAATTAATCTACCAAAGTACATATACTTTCTATTGATCATTATTGTCAAGTAACCACTGTGTCTAACAAAATTTCGATTAAAATGTGTAATAAAGGCAATATATTTCAGAAAACTTTTGAAACTCTGTAAGCAAATTCAGAAAACTTTCCTTTCTCTTTATTAAACACTAATTTTTAATCAGGAATGTGGTTTTAATATTTCTTGTTTCTCAAAATATTTTTTATTGCATTAAATCATTATTGTACAATGCACGAAAAAAAGGACTGCTCCGAATATCTTTTGATTTAATGATTGGAACCTCACTTTCTGGGACTCATTCTTAAGGGTTTGAGAGGGAGGGACCTCAAATATGCTAATAAAGCGGTGGATATTTCAAGTTACAGAAATCTGAACCAAAAACGCACTTTATTTGAATATATACACTTTATTTTCAACGGATTGAGATTTCTGATAACCAAAATATTGAAGGTAGACGAAATCTAGGAAATATGGTCCTCATGGTTTAGTAAGGAGAGCAATTCAAAGTTTGGACCCCATAATGTTAATTTTTTTTTACGCATTTCACCATATCTCGAGAACTTTTTAAAGTAAATTGAACATTTTTTACATACAATTATAAAATTCGTTTATTTAAAGACAATTTTATGAAACATAAAACTTTTGCTAAATATTTATTATTTTTGATTATTTTATTCAATAATGGTCGAAATGTTTTTTAAATTATAAGATACATAGCTTTTTGCATAATTTTAAAGAATGCAATTATACATAGCAAAATACAAAATTTGAGAAATTGAATTTTAGAAAAGTCTTATTTTCAAAATTTGATTTCGCAGGAACTATTCGACCAATAATGCTCAAATTTTGCATTTTGCCATGTAAAAGTTCATTCTTTAAAATGATGCTAAAGATAGAATGTTTTACGATTCAAAGGTTTTTCGTCCATCATTTAATAAAATAATACAAAATAATAAATATTTACTAAAAATATATGTTTAACATGGTTATCGTTGGATAAACGAATTTTTTAATTGAGTGCAAAATTTTTTCAGTTTGCTTAAAAAGTTCTCGAGATATTAGCGAAATACGCAAAAAGTAAAATTAACATTAAGGGGTCAAAAAGGGGTAAAATTATCATTAAGGGGAAGCGATCTACTAACCAAACTATTGGGGCAATATTTCCCCTTGCCAGACAAACCCTTATATTTTGGGAGTCAGAAATCCGAATCCTTTGATGTTCATTCAGAGAAAGTACACTTTTGTATCAGATTTCGTAACTGAAAATATTGTCTGCACTAATTAATTAGAATATTAGAGATCGATTAAGATTGAGTCCCAGAACGTAAAAATCCGATCATCAGATCAAAAGTTATTTTAGTTGGCCTTTTTTTCCCCCTTCTGTATGTTTATTTAGTTTGCTTTCTAAACCTTAATACATGTATTTCATTTTTCTATGTACATATTTCAAACTTGGTAAGCAATTTTATTGAATTAGCATAATAAACTAGTTTTTTATTTTCAAATTTTTAAACTTTTTTTAAGTGGAATAAATCCGTTTCACAAAATAAAAAAGTTTCTTCAAAGCACTAAGAAACTAAATACCTTTTATAATTATTCATACGCCTTTAAATGCTAACTATTCAATAAATTGTTAATTAAAGAATGTATTTAAATTATCATTTTTTCTTAAGAATAAGAAATTAACAAGACGTTTTTTCCTTGAAAAAAAGGCAATTAACTTTTGTATTTTATAATCCAGTATAAATCCAAGTTATAATATGTTAAAACTATTTAGTCATAAAAGTCATGCCAGTAAACATTTTAATACACTTGAATAATAATGAATGATTCAATTTACAAAGATGCTTTTCGAATTGTTCAAGAAAATTCATTTTAAAACTTGAAAGAGCATTTGCTAATAAGATTTATTGTAAATTATTCAATTGCAATTTGCATGTTAAAATATATTCTTTTTGTTGAAATTTATTCAACTGCGTTTAGTTACAAAATTACGTTGTCTAAATAATTAACTCATTTATAAATGAGTAATTTTTGAACTGTATATTCATATTTTTTGAAGTAATAATAGATGCATTAAGATGTGTCTACAAAACATGAAATTTTAAGATGTTTATCTAGACATTCAGTAAATGAAATATATTTTTATTGAAATGATTTATGCATATCGAATTAGGAAGAAAAGAAAAGACACTTATGAAGTAAAATCACTTAGACGTGACGAAATAATTCATTTCCTTATTATTCATACTCTTTTTTAGCTATTTCTAATAAATGTTGTTGCTAATGGCAGCCATTGGCCTCACGAATTAAGCAAGTCATGTGTGCCTTTCGTTTGACTAGAGAGCACCGCAAGGGTGAAAATACGTCTTGATTCAGAACCACGCGGGATGGATGGTAGCTTCAATTATTCATGGGACTACTTCATAATTTAGACATCTATCAGAAGGGAAAGGAAATATTTTCCAGCTTCTCTACCGTGGTGCTACTTAGTGATTGACCCCAGAACTTTCGATTCCACAGATTTTACATGCTCGTGTATCGCATGTACTCGGTGCATCTAAGCAGAATCACGGATTGAAATCTCGTTCCTCCAGATTGGTGTCCGAATCTTTAACCACTGGTCTACCACACTCCATTTTAATAAATAAAAAGCATTATAGACTCTTAGATTGTCTTCTAAACTCTGCTTTAAGTTTTCTTTATGTCGCCGAATTATATCATTAAAATAAAAAGTACATTAATATTCTATAACGATAAATTTTCTTAGAAGTTATTAATTAATTTGTGCCGTATCCATGCCTCTTATCTGCTCTATTGTTATCACATTCAATAGCCGATAATTCAGAGAGATGCGAATGAAGAGTTCTGAAAGACTTAATCCCATTTCTGTGTATCATACAAACTTTTAGATTCGGAGAAATTCTTCGAATAAAACCGATTCTAAGAATTGTTACGTCCTAGAAAAGTTAATTGTTCCCAGAAATAAATTCGTATTTGTGGATTGCGTGTTAATTTATATTAAAAAGTAATATTAAGAAAGATATTAAAAGTGGATTAGAGAAATAATTAAAAACCGAAGACGTAATTAAACAGTGATTAAAAATATAGTCAGATCCTTAAAATAGGTAACAAGTTTTAATAATATTTTTTTCCAACTTATTGTATTTAATTTATATTATTATTATCACTAGTTATTTATGTTATTTGAAATATCTAATTATGCATTAAAAAAATTTTATGTTTAAAGAAATAAAAACTCTAATTCGAAATGAAAGTAATAATTTTAAAAATTAAGTTTTTAACAAGGTAGTCAACAACAGCTACCCTCCACGAGAATCAGCTGAACCGATTGCGTAACCAAAAATAAAGCAAAATTGTAAGAATCAACTCAAATTGAACCACTGATGGTGTTTTTGATTCAAGTCTTGAATGTTGCACAATGAGTTTCTTTTTTCTTTTTGGGCTTTTTCAATTTGATTTGACAAAAATCGTATTAAATATCTAATAATTCTAAGAGTGTTTGGAAAAAGTAAATAATAAACTTTGATTCAAATAAGCTTTTAGAATTAGAAGTTTTCGAAGTAAACTAATTCAGAGCATTGCTTTGCTCTAGAAAAGTTTATATTATTCTACTTGGTTGCTCTGCATTTTCTGCATCTAAGGCATTTTTTTCTCTTCAAATTTTCAGTATTTCCCTAAACTTTTTTTTAACATTTAGTAAACATTTTATTTGACGTCGTTGAACAGCTGACCCAATTTTTAGTTTATGACAACCAATGCTCAACTCCACAGCCTTGTAATTTTAAACCCAATGCAGAAGACAAAGGAACTCCTGGGTCAAGAATTAGGGGAAATTTGCCTTTGTGGCACACTTTTTGATGGAACTAATCCGCATTTGCGTTACATGGAAGGGAAAACTACGAAAACATCCCATGACAAGCCGTATGGCAAGGGGACTTTAACCCATGATCGTTCTACCATTGAGGATATTTTACGTCAGAATTGTGGTCTGTGCGAGCCGGGTGTGGAATTCATATCGACCAGCCAGTGCTGGGATTCGAACCCGTTCACTTCATTGAAAGATGAATGATCCCATGTAAATCTGTCAGAGCACAAAGTCCTCTATGTTCCTAAGACAAACCCTACCTCTGGGGGTAATGAATTAGAGATTGAATGTTCTCTGGTTCAGGTCAAAATTACGATCTGTGGATGAATGAATGGATAAACCCTATAAATGGCCTGGGACGTGAATGTGGCTGAAGTCGTATTCTTTTCTATAGATGGCGCCCCTGAAAAAGAAGAAACTCTCCATCTGCCTTAAATTCGTTTGGTTTCCCCAAGCTGGTTTGTTGGTATTGGCAAGAGGTATTAGAAGCAACAACAACAACATTTTAAAAACGAGTTATACTGTTAGTTTAAAAACTTAAAACTTTCATGAAGTATATATTTTTAAATCACTAAATCCAAACCCATAAGGAAATTGATTGATAAGGTCTGAGGCATGAGTACAAATCAATTCTATCAAAAATTTATATAGCCTGCATTTAGATTATTTTGTCAAACATTGTGGGAATCCAATACTATTTAATTATTTTAAATTGCGTTCCTATGTAAAGTTTTAAAGCAAGAAAGTAAAACTTTTCAGCAATATTCGGTAATCTTTTCAGAGCATTTTAAATTGCGACTAATTACTCAGAATGTTTTCTGTTTTCCTAGATTAATTCAGTCAAATAAGTAAAACTCTGCTTTTGTACAGAATGGAAGTTTTTTTAGTTTAGTTACCAAGAATAATATTTTCTTTTCGAATACTTAAAAACAGATTTCTTGGAAGATTCTCAAGAGAAAATCTTAATGCATGTAATGCTTTTATTGTAATGCAGAATCACAAATGGCGCCTGGGCGATACTTCTTCCTTTCAATTTACAAACAAAACTGACTTATCATGCCAAAATAATGCAAAGTAAGCTTTTTTGTTTGCTCATTGGCGAGGTTTTTGACCGGAGGTAAAGCGCATTGCTCGAATCCCGGATATTTTTATTTGAATATCCATTTACGACAAACGTAGCGTGATTTTGCATTATACTGCATTCCATGTTAAATAATGCATGGTAGCTTAACTATATTTGGAATGTTTGTTTTTGCTTAAACATCATCTTTCTACTGCATTTCAATTCGTCTGTAAGAGCTTTTTTGGTTTCCTGTATTTTATTTTGATTGCTTTTGGTTGGATATAATAGTACTTTATAAAAAATAAAAATATTAATAATAAAACAAAGAATAAAATACAATAATTTATTCTTTGTTTTATATGCAATTAGTTGACTGAAATATATGCAATTAGTTGACATGTTTTAAACATTATACCGAAGGAAATGTTTCTTCTTTAAAAATAAGTTTTATGCGCAGAGTTTGAAAGACATACTTCATATATCCCACACGTATTATTTTTTACATAAACATTATATTTTAAACATAAACACAGCGAAAAAGTCTGGTAAAATTAGCGCACTGTGGAGTTATGATATTTCTGGTAAAAAAAAACCCTAATGCTGGTTAATAAAGCCAAAATATAACCGATCATTTGATAATTTTTCTGTTCATATGGTAACGGTTAAAAAGAAATTTTAGTTATCAAAATTATTGTTCTTCTTATCACACATTTAGTAAAAAAATATATAGTTGAATAATTCAACTTATTAAATGGTTTTTTACACCATGCTCTAAGTATCATGATAAATTACCAAATTTTGCCTCATTTATCAAAGTTTTTCCCACATTATGTTGAGTAATATTGAGTTCATTGGTGTTCCCATAGAGCCATAAACATGATAAATTTTACCATATTCTGGTAGCTCAGCTGACAAATGACAAAACTTGTCTTATTAATAAGTAGTTAATTACCAAATTTTGATTTTAGTTATCTTTTAAATTGTTATTTTTCCTATTTCCTTATTGCAAAAATGAAATAAAATATTTATGCAACAAAAACTTTATTTATCACCTCAGATTTAAGTATATATATAAATAATATTATTGTTTCAAAGTATGTTTCTGTAATTATTATAACATCAAAAGAAACTTCTTGTTAAAACTGTCTTTTCTAGTTTCTGTTTAACAAAATAAAAAAAACAAAAATATTCAAAGATTTTCATTTTTGTTCATTTTTTTATCAGTATAATAAATCTTATAATAAAACCGGAATTCTACTGGGATCTAATTAAAATTGGCTCATATTTTTCAATGAATAAGAGTTTTTCAAAATGAAGTTCAATAAACTATACTATATATTTTGTTTTGATTTTGATTATTTACAGTGTCTAGTCTGCCATATATTTAACAATCTTTTTACTGTTTTTGCGTGCATAAAACTGTTATTGTTATCTATATTAAAGTTCTTGTATCAATCGTGGTTAGAGAGTTATCGAATACTGGTAACAATCTGTGATTCAGAGACATAAGTGAAAAAAAAAATAGAAATACGAATTTCCTCGTTAACTATACTTACAGTGATTGACGGGCACCTTAATGACCTAGAATCTCAAAATTGAAAGCATGCATGCTTTTTCCTGGCTTTTGACATTAATATTAACTACTTAAATAATTTAAAATATACAAAAACAGTGGTAAGTAACTATATCCTAAAATTTTTTTAAAAAAAACTTTGAAAATACACTTGGTTCTTTTATCAAGCTTTTTATGCTGTTATGGGCCAAAATTCATCTAATGTTTTGGTGAAATTTCAGTTTTCTGTTATTTATCGAAGTTTTTTACAAACTAATGGAAAAAAAATTTTTATTTTTATATTTAACAAGCATAATTAGCTATTTAATAATTTACATAGCTTTTAGTGCTGTTTCGATTGTCCTTTGGGTTTTAAATAATCGTAGCGAGGCGTAGCTCGATAGAGTCAAAATGGTTTTGCGCGAAGAAAGAAAAAAAGAGTTTGATAGAAATTTCCTTAAATATGGAAATGTACCTTTTAGGCAATTTTGAAACTGCTTGCCGTAAAACTCTAATTATGTAAGATATAGGTACACTAACCTAATGAGATATGAATATCCATTTTGATTCTAAAGGAAGATATTTTTATTTGAATTTTAATGAAATAATTGTTTTAAAATTGTATGACAGATAATTTTATATAATAAATTTTAAATTAACGCGCACTTTATTCGATATTTTTTTACTGCCTATCACAAAGCTTTTTCAAACTTTTAATAACACTTCAATTATTGAGAAATATTTTAAAGTCATTATTAAGACAATTCAATACAAAAAAAAAATGTTTTTTTGAAATATGTAATATATACTTAGTTATATAATAATTTATGTGCATTAAAATACAATAAACTGTAAAATTGAGAGAATAAACTATAAAAATAAGAATATTAATGAATTTTAATGGCATGAACCACAACATTAAAATTAGCGAAATTCTAATAATTATAATGTGCTGCATTTAATAAAAAATGCTCCAATTTTTCTTGCATGACGTAGATATTTCATATGACTGCAGAGAACTCTTTTATAATAAAAGCTAAATTATTTTTTTCAGAAATAATATACTTAGCGTAATTTTTTTAAAATTAAAATTCATTGAACTCTGTAGTATAAATTTGCATAATACTTCAGTTTTATTAAATGTTCTGTATTGCTTAATTTTAACCAACTTATTATTCATGAATGCATAAATTATAAATCTTAGATTATTTTCATGAAATTTCTTGCGTGGTGTTTAGTTTTATTCCGAGCTAATTTAAATAATTTACTTTCAATGTTATGAATTTAATTATTCATATTTTAATCTAACAAGCACTTCATGAACTATATAAGATGTATCAACACGAATTATACCTCTATTTAGGTATGGATTTTTCCTGAACTACTTTCAACTTATTTTTAAGTCATAGATGTTTAATTTGATTCAAAGAAATTAAATTTTACTGAGAACAACATAATATATTTGTTTGAGGTATTATTTAGTTAATACACTATTAACACAAGAGATGTATCAGATTTTAAACGTTTACAGTTTTTAAACTATTACACATATAAGTGATGTATGAAATTAAGTAAAAGATATATTTTTCTTCTATTTCAAATATTGTTACACGCAAACACCTAATATGCATAGTCAAGATCCACTCCTCACATTTTGTGTTCAATTGGTTCCTAATCTTGCACAAATGTATAATATAAGCTCTGGTATAATCCCGATCATATCATAAGATCCGGGAAGTTTGGGCGTCATGCAGTTTTAGGTAAATAAATTATTATCCGTAAGGCCAAGAAAAAGTTTATAAGACATTGATGCTGTAAACACTGCAAGCACGTAAAAATGCACAAGGAAATTAAAAAATGTATGGAGCAAACATAGTACATATGAAAGTTTCGTTGTGTAAAAAAGAGGCGTACATTAAACAATTGTAACCAAGAAAACTCTGTATATTTTTGTCTGAACAGTAATTGTAATGAGTAGAATTTCGAAAATATAAATATTTAAAATTTGCTAATTTATTTGTCTTTATCTTGTATATTTGACTTATCTGAATCACATTTCAAAGATCTTCATAATATGCATCGAAGCGATTTAGAATCTTTATTTATGCACGGTATATTATAAAAAAATTTTTCTTAACGAGACATTCAAATTCATTCAATGAAAAAAAAAGAATTCTCGAGGAAATTATTAAAATAATTGTTCGAAAAATTAGAATCCAGTCACATTATACGAATAATAATATGATGTACCGATTGCATTTACGGCCACTACACTTCAATAAAACTCGCTTCATTATGTGTGACGTATCATAAAATGTAAAACAAGCAGTCTTTGTTTTCTTTAAACCATAAAACTATGTTCTAAAATATGCTAAAACGCAATGCATCGTATGAGAAAAGGATTTGTTCTATTCCAATGAGATAGTAAAATCACTTTTTTTGCGAGTAAAGCACTTTTTCATCGCCAGTTAAAGCTCATAAAACCCCATAAAACGGAGAATGAATGTCAGGACAAACGTTTTCCGTATTCCATATAAAATGCTCCTATTGCCAAAGCTGTGGAAAGAATTGTTGCATACATTGCATAAGGATGAAAAGCTTTCTATCTTCACATTAGTATTGATTTTTCAATCTGGTTTTGTGCTTTCAACTCTCTAAGCTCAAGGCAAACCAAAATCCGTATTCTTGATTTCAACGGAATATTTTTTTTCAGTTGTTGAACACACACAAAACACAGATAAGGAATGAAATAAAGAATTTGGTTATTTTTTACAAGAAAAGAAAAAGAAAAGCTGTTAGAAAGATCCCTGATAAATTTGAAGAATGAAGTTTGAGGCTAAACGAAAATCCAATTTTACCATTGAATCAAATGCAATATTTAAACAGTCGCTGAGATTCAACAGCTAAATTTTAAATTAATGACTTTAAACTTTTTATTGAAATAAGCACATATATTTTAGCTACAAATAAAATTTATAATTGAGTATTTGTTTCTGTTAAAATAATGAATCAGATTATATTTTTTTCTTGAAATTATCGATAATTATTAATTTGTAGACATCATGTATTTTTTGTCATCATTATTATAGTATTTTTACACTTTCTTATGGCTGGCAAAGTATTCTTACAACAAACTCCATAATAGTAAAATATTTTAAAAACCCGTTTATTAATCAGGGGAATTTAAGCTACACAATTTCAAGAGCAACTTTACGATGGTTGTATTTCGTGCAGGTTGCCTTTACTTTCTAGATCAACAGACAACTTTCAATCAGTAGTTCGGTATGCTTCAAGCCATCACTGGGTATAGAACCCTGGTTCTTCACAATAAAACACTGTAATAGTGCAAAATAATCCAATTTGGTTAAAATTTAAATTTTCTCTTAAAATACTTGAAAAAGGTTTGTTTAATTTTCCTACTTTTATTAAATTTTGCAAAAAAAACTCATATTTTTTCTTCAACTTTAAGATTATCTTGAATTATTTTTAAGAAATTGTATTGAAATTAAAAGTTATGCTATCAAATTGTACACAATAAATATTGTATATCCTCACATTTTTTAAAAATAAAAGTATTTCATTCAAAAAATATCACGAATCTCTTGTCATGGCTTGACATCTTCATAGAGGTTTCCATAACATTTTCTATCGTTAAAATTAATGTTTTATATATAATATTTATTTTTCAAGTTATGTGAGTAGCATAAGTTTAATACTTTTTTATTCGAAAATTAAACTGTTGTGGTATTTATTTAATTCTTAAAAGTACGGTTTAGTGCAGATGTTTATATTTAATGTACAACGGGTAAACTTTTTCTGAGTGTTGTTAAAATAAGGAGAAAATATAATTTATATTTAAACGTTACCAAATATGCATCTTAACGCTATACGAATATGACAATAGAATTTATTTAACAAATATTACAATGGTAATTGCACAGTAAAACCCTTACACAAATATGGTCTACATAAAATGGTTAAATCTGATTTTTAAATTATATTTAAATCTACACTGCTTGCAAATTGCTAAGGAACAGTTACATTTTTCGGAATAATTAATAATAGATGTTTATTGATGAAATGAAACTAAATTCGCATTTAGTAAAGACAATGTGCATATATTATTATGCAGAATAGTTCAGATATTGACAAATCAAAAACTAATGAAATTTGAAATCAAAACGATGCTTATTGAATGGTTTCAAAACAGCCATGAAAAATTAATCTTCTTGCCTGAATGAAACAGAAATAAGTACCTCAGTAAAATGTGTGATTGCATCTGTGAATGTTACCTTCCTTGATGTTGTCTTTAAACTATGGAAGAGTCCATGTGGGATATCTCAAGGCGGTTTATAGTTCTTGCATGGTTTGGATGGGGTGTGTTCTTTGTGAAATAAGTCAGTCAAGGACAATTTAGGCTTACTCTATATGATTAAAAATTTCTATAGGATTTAGATCCGAGGAGTACACAGGCCATTGTATGTGGTCAATATTTTTACTTTTCATTGTGTCTAACTTTATTAATTTTAGTAATAGGCGCTACAGCTATTATGCTAATTGGGTTTTTAAGTATTTATAATAGGTTGTCTATTATAGGTGGAACCTACTATAGGTGGAGAAAAAAAAGTTTTTACGGCATACTAAAACATATGAGTGCCGGGTAAGATTTCTGATTATGGTAATTTTTGACTATTAGGAGGTGACCTTGATCAGAAGTATTATGTCGAATGATATAATAATTAATCGTTAATTTGATAGGATAAACTTCTAAAAATATATTTCGCTTAACTAATAGCATAAAGCCCCCTGCAAATGTAACAAATAAAAAATTTAAAACAAATTGACTTAACTTAATTACTTGTGTTGGTATATATTTTTCAGTATTTTGCATGGTTTCGCTGTGTTCAATATCATTTATTGATTATTTACTTTTTTTTCATTCCTATGAAGAACGGGTATTCAGCTAATAACACATAAAATATACATAAATATAATATAATAATATGTATATATTATATATGTATTATATGTATATTATATATATATATATATATATATAGAGAGAGAGAGAGAGAGA
>NC_092211.1:35966249-35974816 GCF_043381705.1 Parasteatoda tepidariorum
ATTAATATATATATATATACATATATTATATCATGAATAGTATGTAAATAAACATTTTTAAAAACTCTGAAAGCGTCTGAACGGCAATGAGAAAGAAATGTAAATGCTTATTTGTGTGTTGATTCCTAATTAGCAAAGTTTCAAAGTTTTAAAGAATCAAAGATAGCTCTAATTTTCCAGAAACGCCATATTTGTTTCCCTTTTTAACTTACTTAACTAAACCTTAACTTACTTAAAACTATTTAACTTACTTAAAAAACTTACTTTTGATAAGTGTTAATAAAACTCTCATTGTTCAATGACATCTGCTGGAGTTGTTTTTTGAGGCAAAATAATATCTTCTTTTGATCACAGCTACCCAGCGGCCTTAATTGTTTTAAAATTTTGCTTTTTGAAAACTCACAAAAATGCTTTAAACACGACAAATAATATAAAAATTTAAGATTATTTAAAAAAAGTAACATTCAAATTTCATATCTGAAACTAAAACTTTACTTACTTCTATTCTGAAAAAAGTTACATTCTTGATTGTAAGAAAACTTTTTTTCTAGTAGAATTTTCTTGTTCAGAAAAAAACAGCTATCAAAAGTTTGTGACAATCTTCCTTATGCGTCAAATCACTTATTTTTTTATAGTTAAATTTTTGCCATTTATTGAAGTGATTGAATATAAATAAAGCAATCAAAATATAATTAAAAAAAATCCAGAAAATCTTTTTTTCAGCCCACACGATTATATCATCAAAAAAGAGTGGTTTCTAATATTGTATCAATATTTGCATAATTTTTTTGCTGATATAATCGTGTGGGCTGATGAAAAGGTTATAGCTTTTATTTTCCGGATTTAAAAAAAAAATTATCATTTTTTTCGGATTTTATAAAAAAAAATTTTTTATTATATATTTTTTCCCCCTAGTGTTATTGTTATTTTTCCTCTTCCCCCTTTTTTGTCTCGTCTGTAATTTTCCTTTGTTTTATCTTCATTTTGAACTTATTTTATAAGCTCTATTTACTTGCAGCTTATGCGCAAAAAATGAAACTTATTGTTTATCTATATTTTCTTCGTGTTTTTTTGTATTTATTTATTTTGCTGCATATATATATATACTACTAAATATTGTTTTTGAGGAGACATTTTTTTACATTTTTTTCCTACTTAATTATTATAATATCATTTTAAAAATAATAAAAAGAATAGAGATTGCATGCTACATAATGAAACATAAATGAATATTTCTATGTTCTAAATAATGTATCAAAATTTAAAAATTGGTTTTAATGTTTTTTTAACCTAAGATATTATTTTTGAGAAAAATATTTCGTAACTAACATATTTTCTGATACTTAGAAGAAAATATATTCTTTTTAAAATTGTCATAGTCATAGAACTTGCATCAACTGAAACGAAAGGAAAAAATATTTATCAAAGAAATATCCCTAAGGATATTAAATTTAGAATTCTATTCAATGTCATAGTTTCTCAATAGAAAAACAGACGTAATACTGACATTTTTTTGTCTCGTTTGGATTATAAAAGAAAATTCTTTTCCAAGTTTTTATGGAAAATTATCACAGGTGTGGTTTTAGTTCAAATAGTTTTCTTTTGTTTAGTTTAGTTTTTCGTTCGTAAAACAGCTATTTGTTCGAAAATTCAATTAATTAATATACATTGTTGGCAATTCAGTTCATTAAAGAATTACACAATGGACATTAAATTTTAGCCACATCATATGTTTATGCTTTCCCCCCCTCCTCTCCAAAAGTTTTCAGTTTTTTTTTATATTTAAATAGTTATTAATTAACTTAAATAGCTTAAGCGAAATTTAAGAATAAGTTATATGCTATACACTTTATTTAAAAATTGCATTTCATAAATAGATGCTGCTTAAAATTGCTGCCTGACTAATAGAGAGCGCTGTAATCATTCAAAGCAATTCTGATTATGTATCATTCGCATTGTAAGTAACGGATTGGTATGAAATGCTTTTTGGAGAACTTAAATAAAATTCTCACTTGCTCAGTTTAAGGTGCTAAGTGATTTTCTAGGGAGATGTTTAAAACAAAAGTATTTAACACACTTACTAAGTTAGGAGCTAATTTTGATGCCCTTAAAGTACAAAATTGTAGATAAAATATATAAAGTATAGTTACCTGGCATTTATATAATGAACATTTAATTATTATTATTTCCTTAATCTATTCAAACATTAGGACTATAGAAGAAATAAAACTCTTTACTTATTATAAAGCATTTCTTGTCAACAATTATTATTTGTAAATGTTGATTTTCAAGACTATTATAAAATAATTATAACTAATTTCCGTTTTTAATCATGAATCGATATATATATATATATATATATATATATATATATATATATATATATATATATATATATATATATATATATATATATATATATATATATATATATATATATATATATATATATATATATATATATATATATATATATATATATATATATATATATATATATATATATATATATATATATATATATATATATATATATATATATATATATATATATATATATATATATATATATATANTTTAGCGCTATATTTAAAATATATAATTTTGGTATCGTTTTTATACTTAAAGGACGTCTTAATACTTTTTGAATTGAAATTGCTGAACAATTGCGAATTAAATATAATAAAAAACATATTCATCATAAATCATGCAACATAAATCATTTTTTTGTTTAAAAAAATTTATATTCACACAATACGTTAATCTGCTGATAGCTGATACTGATATTCCATTGGATATCTCTAATACAACAGTCTGAAATAATGAGTAATAATTATCATTAGTCATCGTAATAAGTAATGATAAATAACTATAAATATTTCTTGTTCTTTTCATTAATAATAAACACTTGTATCTGTAAAACAATAAACATATAACGTATTTTATATGCGTTTTCATAGTAAAAAAATATCTTAAAACTTTTTTAAATTGGATCTTCTGAATAACTATGAGCAAAATACAATGAAATAGAAACAGACTTCTCTTATATCATAAAATTTATTGCTTTTGCTTCAAAAAATATTATATCTACATTTATGAAATGTATTATTGTGTAGACAACATTGATACTGATATTTCTCAAGATATAGCCATCGCAGCATTTTCAAAATAATTTCGCAAATACCGACCACATAAAATGTGTAGATTTTATTTCCTAACGGTTTGTCCTTTTCCAAGATCAGCTATAAAACAAACAGGGCAGTGAACTTCTTTACAGGAAAAGTATGATGACTAAAAAATATATAAAATTGATAGCTTGGGAAAGATGGGAGATTTTCAAAAGTATTTTGTGATGTAAGATGACAGTAAGTTATCTTTATGAAATATGAAGAAAGGGTTGGAGGTCCCAAAATGAGTTATCACTTAGGAAGCTGTCTCAGACCGCCGCCTTCTTAGATAATAATTCAGAACCCGAATATTAAAAACACTGTTTTTTAATAAACAAGATTTTAAAGTATACCATACTCGTGTTTGATTTATAAATCTATATTTTTGGCGTACAATATTTCAGAAGTTACATATGAGTCTAAAAAAGCGAATTTATATACAAAAGTATAAATTTGTGTTTCGTAAAGTTTTGCAATAAATTTTTTTTGTAAGTAACCGAAAGTTATCATATGTATTCCTCATTTAATTTTAGTACTAAATTAGTCACTTATGTGTATGTCTCAAATATTTATTGACTATGTTTTTTTTATCGTTCTCAAATATTGGCATTCAGTGTGAACTCAAGGTGAATGTGGAATGAAATATTTTAGTTAAATATCCCTGGATCTCCTTCTAAAACCTGAAATTACTGGCATTCGGCAAACACAAAAATAAGAACCATGGTGGCTCAGGGGATAGACCATTCGCCTTTAAATGAGGTAAACCGGGTTCGAATCCTTGCAATGGCTGGTTGATACGAATTCCACATCCGGCTCGCATAGAACACAGTGTTGACGTAAAATATCCTCAGAGGTAGAGGCATCATGGGTTAGAGTACTTTTGCCGTGAGGCTAACCGAAGGATGTTTTCGTGGTTTTACACTCCATGTAGCACAAATGCTGGTTAGTTTCATCAAAAAGCCCTCCACGAAGGCAAATTTCTTACAATACTTGATCCAGAAGTTCTTTCCTCTTTTGAATTGAGTTCAAAATTGCAAGGCTGCGGAGTTAAACATTCCCAAAGTTGGGTCGGCTTTTCAACGACAGTAATGAAATAAAATAAAACAATGCTCTGAAGTTGAATGAGGAGAAAATATTTTGATTAAATGTCTCTAGTTCTCCCTATAAAACTTTCAAATACTGGCATTCTACATAAACTGAAATTGAATGTAGATAAAATATTTTTTTGCTAAATGCCATTAGTTTTCCTTCTAAAACCTCCAAATACTGGCATTCTGCGCAAACTGAAGTTGAAAGTGGATAAAATATTTTGGTTAAATGGCACTAGTTCTCCCTCTAAAACGTACAAATACTGGCATTCGGTGTACACCAAAATTGAATGCTGATAAAATATGTTGGTTAATTTTCACTGATTCTCCCTCTAAAACTTGCAAATAAGGGCATTTGGCATGCGCTGAAGTTGAACGCTGATTTAATATTTTGTTGCATATCACTGGATCTCCCTCTAAAACCTTCAAATGATGGCATTTGGCACATTGTTATAGGTTGAATGGAATGTTTTGGTTAAATATTACATTTCTTTATATATCAGCATTCGACTTGTATTATAAAGTTGAACATCATTATTTTATACCAAAGTTAGAAAATTTCAGTTCTCATCAATAAAGATAACTTTGAAAGGGTTTTTAATTTTTGAATTAATATTTTAACTTAAACTAGCAAACTTTGACTTTCAGATTACCTTAAAGGGGAATAAAAAATTACTATTTTGATTGAATATCATTATTTTTCACTAAAACATGCAATTGTCGATATTCAGTATACCCTAAAGAGTAATGATGAATATATTAATTTGATTAAATATCATTAATTCTCACTAAAATAGAAATTTTCGAACAATGACCATGCTGTAATTGTGAATATTGAATAAATTGTTTTCATTTAATATATTTTTTTTTCACTAACACTGGCAAATGTATAAATTTAGTAACAGCTGAATTGTCAGTAAAAAAATAATAAGTTTTTATTTATTCACTTTCAGTGAAAACCGAACTATTTTGGATGAACAGTGCACAGAATTAAAAAAAATAATAACTCTCTATAACTTTTGATTTAATTCTCGGATCTTTGCGTGCTCTTACTCAGTCTTAGTGGCTCGTAGAGGTGACCTCAAATATGTTATGTAGGTAGTGCAGACCATATTTTAAGTTACTACATAAAAACGTATTTTCCCTGAATAAACCTTCTATTTTTTCGACCGATTTAGATTCTTGACTGCTCAAATGCAAGGGGCAGCCGCAATCTAGTTAATGTGGTCTCAATAGTTTGGTTAGGAGAACAGTTTAAAGTTTGGACACCTTATTCTTTATTATGCGTTATGCACATTTCATTACATCTTGAAAAAATTTTGCACAAAATTATAAAATTTGTTTACTCCAATTAGCTTTATGTAGGTCGAATGCTTCTTACTTATTGAAAAATTGAAACCAATCAAGTATACAAAACTTAATTAAAATAGAGAAATAAGATAAGGAAAGAGAGCATCATGAAAGACTCTTCTTTTTAATATATTTTGAAAATTCTTCTTTTTTAAGCTTGAACGGTTTATTTTAATCGACCATGCCAACCTTCATCAATCAAAATGTACCTCAAGATAGAATCAAGATAACATATCTTTTATACTAGTTAATTGGTATTTAATATTTATAGTGGTAGTTACGCCACATTACTCCCCTTCCAGAATTTTATCTGTGATAGAATTCGATGAACGAATACCACTTTTTAAATTTTATTTATTATTTTTTTTATTTGTATTACTATAGCGCTTTTTTTTCTTCTTCATTTCGCTTATAAGATTTCCCTCATTATTTTTCTTCTTCATTTTTTCGTTTATTGACCGGGAGACATTTATTTACTTCACCGTATTCTTCTTTTTTTTAGCGCTATATTTAAAGAAAAGCAACTGTTTAATGTGGACTATCCCTCGATCTTGGCAAGTTCATAACATGTCCACAGGTCACCATTGAAGGGTTTATTTTAATCGACCATGTCAACCTTCATCCATTAAAAGGTACTTCAAGATAGAATCAAGTTAACTTGTTTTTTATACTAATGAATCGGCAATTAATATTTATAGTGGTAGTTACACCACAAACTTTAATAAGAATAGTATATGGAAATAATTGTTAAAATTTCAAATATTAAATGCTATTTGATTCGTAAATGTTTAATGACTTAATTTTTTTAATATAAATTGAGAGATAGAAATTTATAATTTAAATAGTATAATGCTCCACAACTTTTCGATCTATAACATTTGCAAATACGCTCCTCTGGTTTATTTTATAAATTATTTTGCGTTGTCAAATCAGTTTATTAAGTGATAAAATTACGCTTTTTTTATTAATTACCATATTGATTTATAATTTAATTAAATGCAAATAATATACTTTTATAGAACGGTGTTTTTATTAATTACCATATTGAATTATAATTTTATTAAATGTAAATAATTTTTTTATAGAGCTCTGTTTTTACTATTAGTCAGATATGTAATTAGCGGTTGTTATGTTAGCATTGTCTTTTAGAAAAACCATGTAAAATGTATTCTATTTTTATAGAAAAATAAATATCTTAGATGAAGAGAATAATATTTTATATAAATAAGAACAATCATAGTGTGCTCGGAACAATTACAAATATTAAACTAATCCACTAAGAAAAATTTTCATTTCTATGACTTTAAAACCCTAATTAAATATAATGTCGAATCAATAAGAACTGATTAAAAATTGATGAAATAAACTAATATTCTTTAAAAGGTAATTAATCTTCCAAGTCACGAAAATAGCTTCCCATAATTGTTTAAAACTCTTAAGAAAATTTTTAAGTCATACATTAGATTTAATAGTTTAAACCTTCAGTTTCAGGAAGGCTGAGGTGCATATGTACACAAGTTAAGCCATAATCCATAAATAGCTAAAAATTCCCAACTTTTAAGAGATACTTCTTGAAAGTTCATTGATAAATATTTTCTATGAGATGATAATAAATTAATGAAAAGCATCTATTATACTTTTATAAAGAAGATATTTTAAAATGCTATTACGTCGTACGATGTTATGTTACCTTATCTTTTAAAATGAAAATAATATCATTAGTTAAGATTTTTAAACAAGAATCAAAACCATAATGAAACAAAATTAATTTAGATAACATATAATGCATCGAAAACCATAAATGAAACAAAATTAATTTAGATAACATTAAATTAAATTTATTCTTTTTTTGTGATTTTCGAACACGTATTTATACACTGTAATAGATTGCGGATCAAATTACTCTATAAAGTACCAGCATTTTGGGAGTATCATCTGTAAGATTAATTTTACCGTAAAATCCTTTTGTACTGTAAAATATTAAGCAGTATTTACATTAATATTTATTTAATTAGAGTGCACTGATTTTACTGTAATTATTACTGAAAAAATTAAGGTGCATCAGATTTTTGTACGAAAAGCTATTGTTTAGTTTTAGTTAATAGAGATAGTCTTTAGTTTAAAAATTTCTTTTAATATTTTATCCTTATTTCATTCATTAGGTGTAATAACTTCTAGCGACTCAAAAATTTCAGTTTGCTTTTCAGTAAATTATTTCATTCTGCGTGCATTATAAATTCAAAAGTCTTTTTTATTCACACTAGATTGCTTTGTCTTCTTTGTACCTCCCTGTCATTTCAGTCGTTTTACTTGTTTTGTTTTCTTGTTTTTATTTTCTAAAAACATGAAATACTTAATAACTAACAATTTTAGCATTTGAAATGCATGTGTAAAATGATTATTATATCTCAAATGCAAATATAATATTTTAATAAAAATTATATTTTTCAGAACAAGCAATTTTTAATAAAATAAAATTCTTTTATTAAAATTTTAATTATTTTAAGAAGTAGAACGAAATTAAATTCTGAAATAAAACTCTGCTTATTTTCTGATAAATTAAATACATATTATTCTAAGAGTTCCATCAGCCCTTAAGCGACTATAAAAGTCTGTTAAATTTATCGACTTCATATAAAATTCTTTCGAAACTTCTGTATAAATAATAACTTACGGTGTGAAACTTTCACAACAAATAAGTCGGGGATAATTAGATCGTCTTAATGAGCTTTTTAAATAAACATTTCTGGTTATAATTATGATTTGTTTTTTCCATTAGATGAATGAAGAATAAAGGGTTGCTTTTTAAGTTAGAGCTTGAAATGATGAATTTATGATGTTCAATTTATTATTATTTAATAAAAATAGTAATAAATTAAACATAAATTTAATATTATTTCTAAAATTGAGAAATAAATTTTCACAAAAATGCTTGTGTTAATCAAATATATATATATATATA
>NC_092211.1:35974923-36053243 GCF_043381705.1 Parasteatoda tepidariorum
TATATATATGTATAAAAAAATGATAAATGATGCGTAAATGTAAGTTTTCCCCACGTTTGTTTCTTTCCCTCTGGGAATTCGAAATGGAGACTACAGCTTATCTGGGGGAGTGTTAACCTCAAATATTCATGCTCGGCTTAAATTTGCAGCTTTCCCGTAACTATTTCTGTATTCAATGATTTTAGTACGGGGTTCAAAATTTAGGGCATATTATAAAAAATTTGAATCAGTAACCATAAATTTGTGAATTTATTTTGTTTTACCTATACTTAAAGCTAATTTTATAGTGAATTTTACGCTTTTTAAATCATTCATTTCCTAATTGTTCCGTTCCTATTGTTGCGGTTTACAGTGCCGTTTACAGAATCGGGTCTTCAAAATTATAGTTCTTGTCACCACGCATTAAGTAAATTTAAACTGAATAAATGGATTTTCTCAAATGCTGTAAGGTTTCTTAATAAAATTATCACCTCTATCACATTTTATCGCATTTTATAAAACTATATTTCATTGTTAATTTTTTTCATTAATTATAAAGAATCTTACATTAATAGTTGAGTGACAATGTTAGTTACAATGAAATTGAAATTACTGATTGTCTTAGTATTTCAGTTAAAATTTGAGGTATAATGAACTGTTCAAGATATGATTTCATTATAACATTTGTCATTCCTCGAGAAAAAAAAACTTTACTGCCTAATATATTTAACTTTTCTAATAATTCATTTATCATGGGCACCATATAGGTAGCACAGCGTAACAGGAACAAATGGGTCTTTGCCCAAAGCGGGATTCAAACCCCGGATCCTCTTGATATAACTTCTGGATCACTTTACATGCCATCACATTATCTTCGAATCTTTAGTTTTTATTCCAGTTTCGCCAATCTTGTTAACAATCCCCTACAATGCGTTACGGTGAAGTTTCGAGTTGAGAAATTTTCGTCATATATTTGAGAGTTCGTGTTTTGTCACAAATCACTTGACTTCGTGATGAAATTATTCTTAAAATCAACGAAATACTGCTCAAGGATAGATGAATTGTCAAAAGTGAGAGTTTTACTTCTGAAAATGTAAATGTATTTCTTAAAATGTATTTCTTCCTCATGCTTTTTAGCTTGATTGGTGAGAGTCATTTTGCTTATTGTCTCTGTCAATATTTTTTTTGTGTGATTGTATTTCAATTGAATTCTTTTCATATTAAACGTTTAAGTGATTTTAGAGTTTATTTTAAAAAAATATTACATCACTGAATTACTTTTTATGCAGTACCGTTCATGATCTATGAAAAGAGATTTTTGTTAAATGTGTTCTAATTGAAAATTATTAGCAATGAGATATACAAATGCTTTAAATGTTAAAACTAGTTAGTATTTACTAGTTTAACAGATTCGCACGAACATCGACCAATGATTTGATACAGATGGAATGCCAATTTTAAAGTTGTCTGATATGGATATGCTACACCTTTGCTTTAAAATTATTTAAGTATATAAACTAAAAAATAAGGAGGATAAACAAATACAGGGTTTTATTACCCTAAATCAAACTGGTTTTGATTTCCTAAAATAACTTTCCTCCATTTTATTTTAAAGAGAATGATAGCATTTTTTTTTATAGCTTTCTATTAATTTCCATTCCTAAAGAGAGTAATTTTGACATGAATTCTAAAATTACCAAACATTCTGTATACAACAGAACTAAATAACTCCTTTAAATTAGGGAAAAAAAGTCTTTATTTAAATTGCATATATGTGTTAGTAGAAATATGCATGCATTTAAATTAAATCAAAGAAATATAAATAATAGTTTCAGAGTATACAAAAATATAAATTTAAATATATTTAAAAAAATTATACTGCACAATTTCCGAATTTTTGATAAAATGCATTTTAATAATAACTATTGCATTTTAATGTGTTAAATTTATTAATTCAATTTATTATGTGTTGAATTCAATAAAGTTGTATTATTTTTAATTAAAAAGGTTAATTTAAAAGTGCCTTATCTTTAACATTATTTTTCAAATTAATTTTATTACAATTAAACGTTTTTATTGTGCAAAGTCGAGAAGATTTAATAGCTTTCGTACCTCATAAGTTGAATTATTTCCCCTTTAAACTGAAACAATTGGCGCAAATATCAAACATTAAATATAATAACTGACATGATGTTTTAACTTTTATTCTGACGCATCTGATTCTAAATCTAACTTAATTCAACTGTTACTTAATGTCTAAAATTAGATTCTTTTAAACTAAATAACATGGAATTGTGTTTTTCAGAAATAGCTTACAATACATTTAGTTTGAAACCCAATTGCATTTTATGGTGAATGAGGGGTTAATGAAGTGAAATTTTTTTGGTATTTGTAAAGGAATGCAAAGGAATTGTGTCATTTCAATAATCCAAAGATTCTTTACTGCTATTTTAATGTTACTTTTCTTTCACTAATGGGTTTCAAATTTCTTCATTAAGTTTTATTAAATTAAATCTATTTTGATTTTGATTTTTTTATCTGGAATTTATTTACTAAATACTCGTTTGTGAGTCTTGCTTTCAATATTACTATGAATTCATTTGATTAAAGCGTTCTAAAAATTTTTATTCTGATGCATGTGATTCGTAATCTTACTTAATCCACCTGTTACTTAATGTTTTAAATTAGATGATTCATTTTAATTAAGCAGCATAGAATTGTGAGTTTCAGATATAGCTTACAATATATTTAGTTTGATACCCGAATGCATTTTACGGTGAATGAAGTGAGTAATATTTCGCAGGTTCTTTTTCAGATTTTTCAATGTGAAATGATTTCACCATAAACCTTTCTTGGCATAAACGATTTTATTTAGATGCATTCTTATGCCACGGCACAAACATGAAGTATATAGAAAATAATAGTAATTAATCACATAATCAATGAAACTTCGCGCTCCATCATAGAACATTCCAGTCTTCTCCCACCAAGCTAGAGAACAGCCCCCAGCTTCTTTTTTTTTCTTAAGTTTTTTTTTTATCTCGCAGCGCCATCTATTGTCGACGATTCTTACAAAGTGTTAATGAAATGCAATTTCCTTGGCATTTGTAGAAGGCAAAGGAATCGTGTCATTTCAATGATGCAAAGATTACTTACTCCTGTTTTAATATGACTGTTATTTTGCTAATAGGTTTCAAATTCCTTCATTGGGTTTTAGTAAATTAAATCTATTTTGATTTTTTTATCATTAATTTATTTACTAAATTCTGGTTTCTGAGTCTCGTTTGACAGATACTGTATGAATGATACTGAAAATACCCTGTATGAATGACACAGAAACTAAGCTAACCATAGTTCAATTCTAAAAAAAATAAATAGTAAAATTTCCAAGCAGTTGTTTGAAAACTCACTGTTTTACTATTTCAATTATTAAAAAATTATTTCTGTTAGAGCATTTGAGTGAGGAATTTCTGTTTTCAGAATATTAAATGGGGAAGGTAAAACAATGAGTTTTTAAGTGTACGTTTAAAATGTACGACAGTTTTTTAGTTTTGGTAGGATACTGGCCAGCTTACTAAGACTCAAAAATGTATATTTACTTTGTTTCGATATTGAAGAAATATTCCTCTAGCATTTACTTTTATTACTTAAAATTAGTTAGTAATTTAATTCTTCTGTTTCTTTTCAATTTACAAGAGCAACTGTTTGCTTTAAATATATATTTAATATAAATCTCTGCAAGAAATTCAATGTATAAAATTTATAAAAACATTTTATTAAAAAAAAAATGTCTCTAAGTTTATAATTTGATTTTATGTTTAAAACACTTCAAAACCAACACGCATTCAAAATCTTTTATTTTCGATTTTTTTTGTACTTAAAGTAAGGAAACAATTTGATGTTTAAAATTAGAGAATATATGACAATTTTAAAGAAATTGGTGCGACTTGTATACATTGATGTATGTTGGTATACTTATCTGTTGATGTAATACAAACTAAAAATGAGCATGTAACTTTTACATTACATACTCATAAACAATTGTAAATATCGCGGAAATGAGAAAGTAAAAAATAATAGTTGTAGAACGGAACAATAAAGAACTAGTTTGGAGTCCCTTTCACAGATAAAGTGGAAACCTTTGACAGAAAATCGTGGTTTCGTGTTGGAAATGAAGCAGCTTTAGAGTGCCTATGACAATCAGCTCTTCGACTACAGGAACTCGATTTTCCGACTTGAACAGCGTACCAGAGAGATTTTTGTTTTCTGCAGCGTCCTAATCATGCTGCTTAAAGTTAAGATCTGGAGATGTCGAGGGCTAATTTATCAGTTGGATGTCGTTAATTTCCAGAAAGTTTTTGACAGCAAGATGAGTTCTATGAGTTCATTCGTTGTATTTCGAAATATTGAGGGTCAACTGCACTCCTAAAAAGTCAAACACCGGGCTCCAAGACCCTTTGGCCTGGCCTCACGCTTGTTAAATGCCTCTTTGTGAGACGTTAAGGGATGCATGACTACTAGAAGTTCAAAAACTAACAAACCTTATCATCCATAAGAAACGACATTAAGGTGAACGAGAACAGTTTGTGGATTTTCAGTACAAATGATTTACACTTTAAAACGAAAAGTGATCGAGATCTGCTTCTCCCACCAATGACCAAAAAATAGTATATTTTAGTAGCAGAAGTTTGGAGGGCTGAGCAGAAATAATGTTGAATACCCGCATACGCCTCCATGCCTGTGGAAGTAGAATTTTGACTCGTGCAGGGAATCGGAACCTCCACGAACCCGGAACTCCGGTAAGAAGTGTCTGGAAGCTCTGAGAAGGACAAATGAAATTTGCAATCCCTCTCTGATAACCATCTAGGGACAAAAAATGTCGTTGCTGAATAAGCTGTATTATTTAGAGTATGAAATATTTCTAGCAGTCTGTATACATGAAAGAAGAAGCCATATGACATATTTTCCAATTTTTTTAAAAAATTTTGTAACTGCATTTTCGTGATTTACCATTCAAATGATATTTATGCAAATATAAGTATTACAACTATAGAAAAGTATTATAATTAATTCTTTCGCCTCATTTCAGCTAATATCGTAACCAAATTTAATTACAATCCGTCAAGTAGATCTAGAGATAATTGATTCATTTTGAAAGTTCTTCTAATTTTGAATGTTAGTGAAGGCATGATTAATTTTTGACAATTAATATTTATTAATTAGCTTTAAATAATTAATTTTTTGTAATTAATTTCAGCTAATTTAGTTTTAATTAAATAATTTTAATAAATTAATTTAATTAGTTTTTATTAGTTGATTTCAATTAATAAATTTAATTAATAAATTTTTATCAGTTAATTTCTATTAATTAATTTAATTAATTAATTTTTATTAATCAATTTTTATTAATTAATTTAATTAAGTAATTTTTATTAATCAATTTTTATTAATTAATTTAATTAAGTAATTTTTATTAGTCTATTTTTGTTAGTTTATTTTCATTAATTAGTTTAAATAATTAATTTACTTTCATTAATTAATTTGTATTAATTAATTAAATTATTACATCGTATGTCTTCCTGCTTAGTATTATCTTTCATTTAAAAGTTCTTAGTCATTAAAACATTCTGTCAAAGTTATTAAAACTTATGAATTGTGCTGAGTTTTGTTTTGAAATATTATTGATTTATTCCACACTTATTAACTATATCTCATGGCATGTATTTAAAAATAACTGACATTAGGTTTCATTTTTCATAATTTTCGCCAATAATTTGTTTAGTATAAAATTAGTTTCATTTCTGTGCTTTATTACAAGCATATCGATAATAAAACATATGAATGAAAAGGCTGAAAAGAAAATAATTCAAAGGTTAAAATGTCAATAACCTCCAATAGGTTTTACTTGACATCACAATCGGGTGAAATTGAACCATGAAACATTAAAGAGAATAATTACCTAAGTAGGGTATTTAGTATGCATCATTTGATTCGAAAGTTTCCTTTCATTGATATTCATTAATCCTTGAAGCAAAGATTTCTTTACTGATGATACATAGTAAAATCTATTTTACGAACGAAGAAGTATAGTAAAGAAAACTCAAGCGTGTAATTTAATACATCTCTGTATTTTCAAGTGTAAAATTTTAATTACTGGGATTAATATATTTAATTCTTTTAATATTTGTTTTAAATGTTGGTAGTAAAAATATTTACTTATCTTCGTTATAACTCATTTTTTAAACTTCTTTTAATACTTTTTTAAAAAATTTTGCAATAATTTTTTACGAGTACATAAAAAAGTAAAGGCTATTTTTATTATTGGGATTAATATATTTAAATCTTTTTTACATTTGTTTTAAATGTTGGTAGTAAAAATATTTACTTATCTTCGTTATAACTCATTTTTTAAACTTCTTTTAATACTTTTTTAAAAAATTTTGTAATATTTTTTTACGAGTACATAAAAAAGTAAAGGCTATTTTTTACATCTAGAAGAGAAAAATATATTTTTGTCAAAATATGTACTCATTGTAAATAGTTAGAAAAATTAGCATAAAGAAGTTTTCGAACGTTTATGAAAAAATACTATAAACAGTAATTTTGCTTAAGAGTTTAAAAAAAATGCTCGATAAAAACGAAATCTTGGCTTCATTAAACAAAATTTTATTAAAAACCCATGCATGAAACTAAGTACTTTTAAAACCACAGTTAAAATAAATAAAATAAATAAACAAACTTGTTAAAACACCTTAAAAAAGAAATATGATTAAAACAATAAGTATATGCTTAAATTTACCGTGGTTCTGGTTCTATGGGAAGACCGTTAAGCGAAGTGCTGTAGTAATGATTTAGGTAGAAATAATAATAAAACTTGGCAAATGGGGTAAATTTTGATAATTTTAGCATTATATTCCTCAGAGCATGGCAAAGAAACAGTTTATTCAGTTAAATTCGCTTTTCAGTTTAGATTTTTTTATTAAATGTGTGGTAATAAGAAATATGATTTTGAAACCAGAATTTCAGATTAACTGTTACCATATGGACGGAAAAATTACCAAATAAATGGTTGAATTCCGCTTTTTTTTCTTAACCGGTAAATTAAAATTAATTAGTATGATAATTTTGCCAATTATTTTACGTGAACTTTTGAATTGTTAATGACTCTGACTTACATTTTATTCTAGGTATAATTTTTTAAACTAAATAACACAGCTTTTATTTTTACCTTTTTTTATTTCTGATGTGGCAGTCAATTCTCGTTTTTAATAAATGCTTTTTTCCACCACAATTAATTATGTGACTGCTGAAACGTGCATTCCAAGGAATTGCACAATTACTAATTTACAATCAAACACCACTTATAATTTTTTTAACAATGCTAACGTAAATGGTGTAAAAATTTTGTATCTATAGGTGTATAAACTTTGCAATCGAAACATTTACAAATCATAATCTGTTAAATATCAAATTACCTTTGTATTGGTGAAAATGATTGTATCTTTGTCATGAGAAAAACAAACTGAAGAATAAATACTTCAGTTTTTTGCACTGAGAGAAAAGTATGGTCAAAGTTACCAAGTTATGGCAATTTCAACGCGGTTCTGGCTCTATGGGAAATCCGAAAATCTTGGTAATTTTTACCAAAGTGTTTTGGTTATGATTTTGGAAAAATTATCCATGAAAAATGGTTTTATAATATGCGATAAAATTTTATTAATTGTAGAAAAATTTTGTAATTTTTAATGATACTTCAGAGCATGGCATAGAAACCATTTATTCCTTTAAATTTACTTTTTGTTTTGTTTTTTGAACTAACTCTGTGATAATAAGAGCAATAATTTTGAAAATCAGAAATTGCAGTAAACCGTTACGATATGAATGGAGAAATTGCCAAATAAGTGGTTTAAAAACAGTACATATTGCTTTTATTTAGTAGAAATTTTATTATTATTGTTAGTTTTACCAGAAGTGCCATTACCATGCGATACGAAAGTTTTACCAAAAAAAAAACTACAACTACTAGGAAGACTTTATTCTTCATATACAAGGAATTAGTGCACAAACTTTTGTAATCTGAGATTTTTTGTCATATCACATTAAGAATTCATCTTAAAAACATTATTTTGTAAGTTTTTAAATGTTATTTCATTTTTCAATGTTAAAAGAAATCTTAACTGCTGAGCATTGGTTTTTAAACTAGCGTTAGTTTCTCATGGCGTCATCGAATTAGTGATTTTGACAATCTGAAAATAAAAGCTTTGTTATTTGGCCTTATATTAAAAAAAAAGAAGTGGCAATAAACTAGAAAAAGATACGCTTGAGGTCATTTACCTTCTCCCAATAAGCCACAACAATACTTAATCCAATAACACCGCCAACCATAAATCGGAAATTTTATTGAAGCCAGGCAGTTTTGTCTCTTTCTGCAGTTAGTGACAGGATTCTAATAAAGAAAACTGGTGAAAAATAGTAGTATGGATATGTTATTGGCGTTTAAATTACAAAATCAGACGGCTTCTTTGCACTGAATGAGTTCCTTTTTTATGATTTCATTTTCAAATACAGTTTTGAACAAATTAATCATTTAACTTCGTCGTTAGTGCTTAGAAAATAAAGTAAGTACTTAACGTATTTGTTGTATTTTCTTCTGATGTTTCATTCAGAATTAAGATTACAGTTCAAATTTCAGTTCAAATTACTTGATAAGTTTGAAATAATTATTTGCCTTTTTGGCAAATTTAAAAAAAAAAAAATTCCCCATTAGCTCCTTTCTCCTCTACGTGGCTCAAGACAAGAAGAGTAAATATTCAGTGAAAGGTTATTAAATCGATTAACAAGATTGTATAAACGGGAAAGTCAAACTTTAAACTGATGAATTATTAGACTTTGTCTTTCTAGAAGCAATGCTTTGTCTCAAACATTTGTTTAGCAAATTAAAAAAAATGCTCCTACTAGTCCCTTTCTCCCCTACGTGGCTCAAGACATAAACAGTAAATATTCAGTGCAAGGTTATTAAATCGATTAACAAGATCGTTAAAACGGGAAAGTCAAATTTTAAAGGGATTAATTATTATACTTTGTTTTTTTAGAAGCAATGTCTTAAGCATTAAAATATTACTGTAATATTCGTTTCTTCAAAATAAAGAAAAAATTATACACAAAACATACATTCAAAATACTCATAGGAGGTCATAAAGAAATACTTAGGTGAGGATATAATAAAAACTCTATCGTAATCTAGGAAATAGCTTGAAAATGAGACTGAATCAAAAACATCAAAACCAGTTCGAATGCCTGATGCCTAGAAATTGTGATGTAATTACATTTCTTTTAGTGATGAACCTTTTCTTGTTGTTTAATCTCTTCATATCACAATAGTCAATATATTACGATGGCGTTGTTTATTTGTCTTTGCTTAATCATCACTACATCATTTGAAAAGAATGTACCCCCGAACTTTTTAGCAAGTGATGAGCACTATCTTTTAGGGTAAAATCGTGTTTTGTATGAAGTCTGTTAGAAATTATAGCCCAAAGATTTATCTCTAATTTTTGCAATGAATAATTTAATAAAATAGGAAAAATAGTAGTAGGGTATTATTCATTCAAATCAATATAAATATTAATTTTGTAGTTGTCAGTTCCCTTTATCTATACAAATAATAAAACTAAAAATTTGTGTGCGTGTCTGTACACCAGATTGTGAATAAATTTTTTGGTGCCATTTATTTCTTCATTTTTTGTTAATTGAAATCTTAAAATACAGTAATATAACATCTTCACAGTTCTTTTTAAAATTTTAATGTTATAAGGCGACATTAACGGTGACTATTACTAACTGATTATTAAGAAACCACTAAGAGTATAAAAAATGAAATCAAACAAAAATGAATAAGTGCAACATAAGTGAAACAAAAATTTAAATACAGTGAGTCAAAATGGAAAAGCACTAAGGACAGCATAAAAGCAAAATTTTCCTTAGTGCGCATTTTAAATAAATATGCGAGAACCTAACTAAAAGTCAAACGAAATTTTAAAAATAACCCCTGTTATATATTTCTAACGTGAGTAGATTCCTATAAATTGGTAAAAGTTGTAGCTAAACGTATTCAGTTTTCGAGAATAGTAATGAACGCTTTTAAAAATGTAGACCAGCTGCACTTTGTAAGTCGCGCGCGAATTATTTATCCAAATACATTCCTAAAAACGAACCATAAAAAACAAAATCTATATATAGGTGCTTTTTTTAAAATTTGAATAGGTTTATTTGTTTTCTTTAAATAGAAAGCTTACCAAAAGTATCTTTATTCAAATTAGAATATATTCATTTAATCTTCATTAATTTAAGTAAATTAAGAGGAAATCTGAATTGTATTCCTTCTTTTGAAAGTACACGTGTCTAAACAGGGTATAGATTTCTCAGATCACACGTGCGTATAATGATAGATAAATATTCTAAGATATTAAACTGCCGTATCCTGTCAATAACAATGGAAATCAATTGGAAGATAAACTCACCCGTGCGGAAGTTCTGGGAAAAATTGAAAAGTAATTAGTTTGGTAAAATATCTCATAAGTATACCTAAGAGAAGTCTCATAGAAGTCTTATAAGTATACATTAAAAGTACATACAAAGATAGTAATTTTAAATATTCAATTTAAAAATTCGTGCTTTTCTATATTTAACTAAAATGCGATGTTTAAAATCGAGTTTTAAAAAAAAGTATTATTGTAAAAAGCATTATTATACTTTTGAATTAATTTTTACTTTCTACACGGAGAAAATATTCTGGAAAAATTATCGTATTGTATGATAATGAAATTTCTGATAAAAAACTCGAATTATTTTCAATAAGTAAAACCAAAATATGCGGTACTTAAATGATTCATTTGGTAATTTTTCTACTTATGTGGTAACTGCTTACCGGAAGTTTTGGTTTTTAAAATTATAGTTCTTATTACCACTCATTTAGTTTAAAAAAATTGCAGAACTGAAAAATAAATTTATTGGAATAAATAGTGTTTATGCCGTGCTCTAAGGTATCATGAAAAAATTACTAAATTTTACTATAATTGTCGAATTTTATCACATATTATAAAACCAAATTTTATTAATAATTTTCCGAAATTCAAAGAACTTCTTCTTTAAAAATTCCCAATATATTTGGTGTTACCATAGAGCCAGAAACACGGTCATTTTTACAATATTCTGTTACTTTTGACCATATTTTTTTCTCAGTGTAAAGATCTTAGAACATTGTGGATACATTAGTACGAGAAGCACTGCATTAACAAGATGAATTGATGCGTTAAAAATTGGTAGACAATTAAGAGTGTTTTCTGACTTAACGAAAGTAAGACGCGAATAACGTAAAATAACTCATGAAAGTATGTGTAATTCTTTCGATTTAAAATTTTAATTAAAAAAGATTTTTTTAACTCGAGAAAGATACGTTCTTTCCAAACTATTAACCCTTTCATTTTAAATTATAATTGGTAGTAAATAACAAGCAAGCATATAATATTCTAAAATTAAAAAAAAAATTTTTTTTCGTTTTTATGCCTACTGATATGTGTTCTACAGTTCTTTAAACACATTTTATTCAATTTCTTTATAAAAAATGACGTATTTTGCAAAAAGATAAAAGGCATTACACTGTAAAAGATTCCGGATCAAATTACGGCATAAAGTACCGGCACTTTGACTGCATCATCTGAAAAATACATTTCACCATCGTAAAATATTATACCTTAACTTTTACAGTAATATTCATATAATTAGAGTATTTCAGTGATTTGTGTTCTACAGTTCTTTAAACACATTTTATTCAATTTCTTTATAAAACTAGAGGGCTCCGCCCCCTGCTCGCTGACGCTCGCCAACCCCCGGTATATATATAAATNGTAAAAACTATGGTATATCAGATTTTTGTTCCGTAACATGTTCCTTTAAGAATTGATTCTATGGTAAAAAAGTATCAGCACCCTGAGTGTCGGTACTTTTTACCGTAATTTGATCCGTAATTGTTTACAGTTTATATGTGATGTCATACATGAAAACTTTCTTAAATTTGTCAAATGTCTTTCGACTATTTTTTATATTTCTAAGTAAAAAGCAGATGCATCGCGGTGTATTCTTGGTAATGCTAAATCTACCACAGCAATCGACTCTACGTCGCTTACAACTCAGGGATTACACTGAACAGCTGTGAAACATTAATTGGAACGGAACAGCCGTTAAGTCTTTAATTAGAAAAATAAATATATCTCTATATTACATAAAAAAATAATGGTCTAACACAGTCTTTAATTGTTGCTGGTGCATTTTTATTGGACGGAAAATCACACGGTAGGATCCAGTTTTTCCTCACTCATTTCAATATTGTTTTGGTAGTCATCAGCATAAAATTAACAAAAGTCGTAAGGGTATTATTTTCCTTTAAATATTTTTGTATCCCTAATTTAAAGTTATATCCAGTACTGCTAGTATTAGCAAAAGTATTAAATTATGGTTATTATGGTTATAATTACTCATCAAATTTTTTTGAACAATATAATGTTATAAGAAAATAAATGTTAATTTAAAAAATGATTACTTCGAAAAATCACTTCTGTTCACCAAGAAATCTAAATGTTTATAATACTAATAGATAGTAATATTTGTAAGTGGGAAGTAGAGGCACAAGCGTAAGCAAATAGAATTCCTTTTAGTACATATATGTTAGGGGAATAATTTCGCAATAACGAAAATTATTGCGAAGCAATCATCGAGGTTGGTGAGCGGCAGCGAACAGGGGAGATATATAGTCATAGGGGAGATATATATATAGCCCCCTAGTTAAAAAATAAAAAGATAGAAGAATCTATCTGAGATTAAGATCGTGAATGTTAATGATTTTGCTTTTAAAATCTATACTTGGTGTAAATAGAATTTGACGATGTAAAATAGTAAATAAATTTTCTTAAACTATTGTTATTTTTTATTTCTCGAGATTAAAACTTGAAAACTTGGCAGGAGTGAAAAAGAAGAAGAGAAACAAGCATAGCTTTAATAATGAGTTTCTTTTACGGGTGTAATTAACAGGTGTGATTAATGTGACATTTTCGCTTGAATGATTATTCAATTTGTAATTTTTTTTTTAAATTGCCGTTGGATACTCAGTATTGACAGTATTAATGACAGAAATTAATTAAATCTTGGATATTTCTTTTTTGAAGTATATTTTGTTAATTTGATAACTGTGGTTATTTTGACAAGATTTAAACCTTCAAACATCTAAGTAAAATAATTGCGTACTTCTCTATCAGAGGGAAAAAGAAAATAACTTCTACAGTTGAGGGTGTAATTAAAGTTATGATGTTTAAATGTATGTAAATTGGAAAATAACTTCTACAGTTGTAAGTGGTCATAAAGTTATAGTTTAAAGTGTATGTGGAAAAAAAGACTTCTACAGTTAATTATGAATTTAAAATTGTGGTGTTTAAAGAGATGTTAAAAGGAAAAGGACTTCTATAGGTGGGAGTGGACTTAAAATTGTGGCGTTTAAATATATGAAAAGGAAAATGACTTCTATAGTTGGGAGTGGACTTAATACCAAAGAAGTATCAAAAATTCCAAAAACACATACATATGCAAAAAATATTAATAAAACATTTTCTAAAAAAAATTATTTTATCCTTGTCATTCTATATAGTGAGAACAGTTTTATGGAGTATGATTTTTTTAAATTATTTTTTGGCTCAAAACAGAATTTTGATAAATATATATCAAATTAAAGGATAGGTATCAAAATTTTTAAAATTTTTTGAAAACATATTCATATGCAAAAATCATTTGTAAAACATTTTAAAAATGTTTTATTTAATTCACACTGTATAGTTAGAACTGTCACATCGTATAGTGTATATCACACTGTATAGTTAGAACAGGTGCTGCTAAAATTAATGATGATGCAAATAGAATATGATGCAGGCTCAAAACTTCTGTGTAGCCTACTTTTAATCTAAGTAATAGTCTATTTCGGTCTCAATCATTGCTCTCCTTTGTTTTCTAATTATTATTACTAGTTGCGTTTGAGGGGGCTATTTGGCGGACAATTTAATGATTTCTCTTGTAATTTTTTGGTTCAAAATAGAACTTTGATATTGATATCAAGTCAAGGTTTCAAAATTTCTAAAAACGTAAACATATACTTAAAAAATATTTAAAAAACATTTTTAAAAATTTCTTTATTTTGTTCTCTTCCTCTATATAGTTAGCACAGGTGTCGCTAAATCGATGATGATGCAAATATGTTATGAGGCGGGTTACAAAATTCTATGTAGCCTACATTTTATGTCTACTATTGTCCGTCCTGATAATAGGTATTTAGCTTCTTTGTTTTCTAATTATTATTGCTAGCTGCCCTTGAGGGGGCGATTTGGCGGTCAATTCAATGATTTTTTGATGACTCAATTTAATGCATGAGCTAAAAAATATTTATAAAACATTTAAAAAAAATATATTTATCTTGTCCTTGTTATGTATATAGTTAGCACAGGTGCCGGTAAAATCGATTGTGATGCATATATGATATGAGCCTGGTTAAAATATTCGATACAGCCTACTTTTAATGTATGCTATTGTACTTTTCGGCAATACTCATTGCTCTTCTTTGTTTTCGAATTAATAATACTGGCTGCATTTGAGTGAGCCATTTGGCGGACAATTTTATGATTGCTTATGATTTTTTTTGGTTCAAACGACAACTTTGATAATATTATCATGTCAAAGGATAGGTGTGAATATTTTTGAAAAAAAATTGTTATTAAAAATATATTCAGACAAAATTTTAAATTGAATTGGAGCGTGTTTCAAAGTTTATCAAAACTTTGAAGCATCTAAAATATGAAAAATGCCTAGGCTTTGATGATTGATTATCTGACATTCAACCTTTAAATTCCAAAAAAATATAACATAAATTATCATCAAGCGACTTAAAGCTTTGAAAATACAACCTCAAGTATTGTTCTAAATTAATATATTAAATATATGTGAAAATTCTTAAATTTCATAAAATTTTACATATAAATGTTAATTGTTTTTCCTCTAATAATTAAATTTCTTGAGTATATAAAATTAAGACAAAAATAAAAATAATTAAATATCTTCGGCAAACAATTAATAATCAATGGTTTTCTTTGTTATCACATACTTGTATAATTCCTTTTATTGAAGAGGTATTGCAATTTTATACACAAGAATGATCGGTATTATGGGAATCATCATATGCTAGACAAACAGAATAAAAGCATCAGACAAAGTAAAACCTGATTATCATTTATCGACTACTCCCCTTCATAAATTATTCAAAAGAATTCTTTTCGGTGCCTCTGATAAATTGGTATCTTAATAATTCGGTATAGAGCATAGTTATATAAAAATATTGCTCTTGAAAATAATAGTTGAACATTTCATAAAATCTTCTTAACAAAAATATTTTATTTTAATGCGTTGGTAATTTTAGGACAAAATTACTTTCATTTTTGAGATTTGCATTAAACATATTATAAATAATATCAAAATTTGTTTTTGAAAGAATCATATTTTGCTGTTATTGTAAAAGTAAATTGTAATTGTAAATTGTATTGTAGTTGTCTAAAAATTCAAGTATATGAATATTTTGAAAGATTCATATATTAAAAAGAAAGGTATTTTTACAGCAGTTTTTTTGTTCTTGTAACATTCTTATAAGAATTAATATAACGTATAAGAAATTTTGTTTAAAAATTATTTCATGGTAAATTTAAAAATTTAGTTAATGCATGAAAAATTAAATATACTTCAGAAACATTTACTTAAGACAAGGTTTTTTTTAAATAATATTTTTTAAAGCAGATTATTTTTTTAACTTTATGAAATGATAATATTTAAGTGATTATTACCTCTGGTCCAAAATTTGTAATGATAATTATTGCTCTTTTAAATTCCAGGGAAAGTAAGAATTTTTTTAAAAAAATAATTATATTATTTCTGCTTCTAACTTTCCATTTAAAATACTATTCTTGTAGTATAAATCCGAATATAATGTAACGGCAGTTTTTAAAATGTATATTTAGAACAAAATCCTTAATAAAATTATTTATTTAAAATAGTATGCATATTTAAGGTCGCAAGCATAATCAATAAGGAAAACTAAAACAAAAATGCTATTAAAATTAAATTCGGGAAAGCAAGGCTTGCTGAAATCTGGAAGAAGTTGATTATTTAAAAGACTTCCAAATTTCATCATGTAAATTTAAATTAGTTTTGTTCTTGTATTCGTTAGGTGTATACTATTTTTGTTTTAATGTTTATAAAGGATTCTAAAAATACATATAACTGAGCCGCGATGGTTCAGGGGATAGAGCGCTCGTCTTCCATTGAGGTGAACCGGGTTCAAATCCCCACGATTGTTGGTCGATGAACCCGCATCCGGCATGCACCGACCACAGTGCTGTCGAGAAATATCCTCAGTTGTAGACGGATCATGGGTTAGAGTCCCTTTGCCGTCAGATTAATCGTGGGAGGTTCTCGTGGACTTCATCTTCTTGCAACGCAAATTCGGGTTAGTTCCATCAAAAAGGCAATATTTCTCAAAATACATGATCAAAGAATTCCCTTGTCTTCTGGATTGGGTTCAAAATTACGAGGCTACGGAGTTGAACACTAGAAGTCGTAAACCCAAAAATTGGGTTGACTGTTCAACGACGGTTGAAAAATAAAATACTTTATAAAATTACACATAAACTCAACTAAAAAGATTTTATCAAAATTTAAACTGAATTGATGCCTATGATTTTATATTCTTAAGCAGAAAACGTAAATAGAATGCCCAAGACGTTATCTTTATCTTTCAACAAATAGCTTTGAAAGACTTGAGTCAGATTTAGTATTTGTGTTTTAAAGAGATTTACAGACACGAAGGTAGAATTAGGCGAATTAAAGTTAAGCGTCTTGCGAGCTTAAAAGGCGAAAGACAAATTGCATTATTTTTTCCTTAGAATAAAGAACACTTTTGTCACGAAAAAGTTATTTTTGTCGTTGATAGTTCCTTGTCTCAATAATAAGATTTTAAGATAACAATGCAAAAATAATGATATTTTGATGTTTGAAGCAGACATGGAAAAATAAGAAGATAAGTTCTGATTTTCTTTAGTTAAAAATACATTTCTGTTAGATATTATTTTATGACAATTTAGAGGTAAAAGAACTGTAAGATTTCTTTCTAAAATTATTTTTAATATATAAATTTATTCTAACTCGGATAATATTTAAAAAGTTTTGTCTTGGAAACTATTTTTATGTAAAGTTTAATTTCAAACTTTAAATATATTAATAATTATACACTGAGAAAAAAGGTATGGTTAAAACTACCAGAAAAAGGTAAAAATCGCAGTATTTTTGGCTGTATAGAAACACCATAAAGCTCAGTAACATTTCACTTTTTTTAACTGCTAGTACCCAATCACCCGTTATTTTAAAGTATTTAACTTTGTAGAAACATGTTACATAAATTCAACTATAAAAACGTGATTACTTAGAAGTACTTAAATAACATTAGGAATACTAATTCTGTGACGTAGCCCTTACATATTATCCACGTTAATCATTAAGGTCATTTGACCTATCGAATAAAAAATATTTAGATTATAATTAATATATATAATATATTAATTAACTAACAGGCAATAAACTTAACCTTTCTGATTGAGTAAAGCTGCTATCTAGCAAACATCACTGATTTTGTCTTTTAAATGTTCGAAAAAGTGGATCAGTCAGCTGTTTAATTTATGAAAATTTATAGTTCTAAGCCAATGAAAGGATTTCTTTTTTCAAATGTCGCTTTCGGGAGAGGAAATTAAAATTTCTGATCTGTTTTTAAAGTTGAGGGAAAAATTTTGCCTCTTACACTCCTGTTCAAACTTCAGGACGCTAAAAAATGGTTACGAAGTTATAAGAGATCATGCTCAGAAATGAAAAGCTCACTTTTGATGCTTCTGCAATCCCTGAGCGGTATTTATTTTATTCTGAAAATCATTTGGTCACGAAATCTCACGTGATTTGTGACAAAACACTCTCATATGTATGAAGAAAATGTTTTCTCAACTCGAAACCTCATCACACTACATTATGGTAGATTGTTAACTAGAATATCGAAATTAAAATTAAGACTTTACAATCGAACATAAAGTGAAGAGTTAGGCCGACTGTGCGATATGGTTGTCAAGGAGTTGACCCCTTCCTGAGCAGATCCGGGTTTCGAATCTCGTTTGCGTCATGGATGTAATTTATCTTTCTGCTCTATTTGTCTTTATTGTGTTGTTTTAAAGATTCATATATTAAAAAGAAGGGTATTTTTATAGCAGTTTTTTTGTTCTTGTAAGAATTTCTTGTAAGAATCTTGTGGAAATTCTGTTGAAGTTCTTCTAAGAATCTTGTTTTGTTCTTATAGGAATTTATATTGCGTATGAGAAATTTCGCTTGAAAATAATTTCATGGTAAATTTAAAAATTTAGACCATGCATGAAAAGCATGATGCCTACGATAAAGTGATCATTAGAAAAGTTAGCATTACGATGGTTTCTTTCTTTCTTATTTTTTGGAAAAAAATAGAATGAAGAAATTCATTCCATAGAAGAAGTGACGATAGTTATTATGTTACATTAAGAAAATATTCGTTCGGAGCATATACTAAGAAATGGTTTTGTCAAAAACGAAGAAAGTTTTGTGATATTTGAGTAACTATTTTTTACAGGGGTAGAGACACATACAGATAAAATCATTTTATTATTTTAGATTCTTGAAGAAAAATAGTTTGTTCAAACACTATCGTTATTTTTATTTATTATTATACATGCAATAATGACAATACCGTTATTAAGTTAGACAATAATCCTATTGAGATATCTTTTTCTCAATTAGATAATAAATTCTCATCACGATTGATTCTAAATATTTATTTTCTCCCCAAAAGATTTCCATCTAATCACAATTGATTAAAAATTAAAGATATAGTGAGCAAAACTCTCGTGAAAGGTGTACTTATATTCCAAAAGTTATTTCCAGCTTTGAAATTGATTTCCAATCTGTTTCAAACGATATCTTGCAGTAAAGGTCTTTGCTCCGTTTTAAGTACCAGAAATTTTCCGAAGGCAACCATTAATTCGCTACCACAGCGGGTCTCTGAAATTTCTTTCAGAAAGTTAAACCATTAATCAAATGTTACCGGAGACGGCAGTTTTGCTATTTTTAGGGTCTTTTATCATTGTTTAGGTTGTTATGTTATTGGAGGTGAGAGAAAACATTAAATATTTAGAAATAAACTGAGAACTTCCGGATACAGTTATTTTAGATAGCGGAGTGTTTAGCGCCAATTAAGATAATTGCTTTGTGAAATTTTTATGATGGAAATAAATTATATTTTGTGTTTTCTAATAATGGGTAGTGCAACTGTTTAGAATAATGTATACTACCACTCATTCATTTTAATAAACTAATTTTTTTTCATAGACTTACGCAAAGTAACATATTAGCTTAAACTAAAGCAAGTAGAATTATTTTATTACATAACACAGGGGAACTTTCTCAATTTCTCAATCACGCCATTAATATTCAAATATTCAATATAGAATTATTTTATTACATAACACAGGGGAACAAAAGTTTTGAAGTATTTATATAAATACTTAATCTTACCTAATTTGGGTGAGGGGAATTCAAATCAGAAGTTAGTTTTGCTCTTTAAGCTATAGATTTATTTTTAAAACAAACTTTTTTAGCCTTTTTTTGTAGAAATGCATGTTTAAAAACCCTATGTATAATAGGGGATCACGTAAATGTTGCAATAAACTTCTAGAGAAGTTAGGTCACGCCATTAATATTCAAATTGCATAAAAACTCATGCCCGGAAATGTTACTGTACGCTGTTAGGGGAGGTTCTCTATTATGAACTGTTCAGAAGCTCAAGAACAAATTCATAATAGAGACATAGCAGTTCATATTAGGGAAGCACCCCTAGTGGCGTACCTTGAAATTTCCGGGCATGGATTCCTATGCAGTTTTAATCCGGCTGATCCCTGGAAGTTAGTCGCCACATTTACGTCACTGTCTGTTATATGTAACGTTTTTAAACTTGTATATTTGACAAAAAATATGATTAAAGAAGCTGTAGCTTGGAAAGAGAAACTGACTGCAAATTTTAAATCAGTGACTTTAAAATATCCACTATCCATTGAAAAATCTCATGGTGCAGAAATTTTTTTTCCCAGTATAATTTAGCATGAGTAGCAAAACTTTGCCTTAAATTTTATCTTAATAAAAGTAATACATTTTAGAAGCGATCATTGTTGTTGTTGTTGACGTATGCCTGTCTAGACAGAGGGGGTGCGATTGTTCTTGTTTTCCAGTGGCGCCATCTATGGCCAAGAATTCGATTTCTGCCAAGAAGTGATCATTACCTGAAACAACCATTGCATTTCATTGCTTAATTTGCCCAAAATCTCGGATCCAATGTAATTTCATTTGAATGCAATTACCTCCTACATATTATTTTGTCTGGATTCATAAAAAAATTCTCTTGTTCATAAAACATTTTCTTATGCTCTTACCGAATAATTTAATTGAAGAAATACAGCTTAGAGAATAAGATGCAGTGATCAAAACCTAGATCTAAAATGTTCGTGAACAATGTGCGTAAAATATACTTTTACTGTTATACTATAACTAATATATGATATTAAATAAATGGCAGCAAGATTACAAGAAGCAACTTCATGGATAGCTTTTTCTGTCGCGTTTTTTGCATTGAAGTTAGGCGTTTTATTTAAAACTAGGCATTTTAGGCTTTTTTAATATAAGGAGATATTCAAAATAGGCGAAAATTATTTTTCTAAAATTTAATTCAAAGTAAAAATATAGTTCAAATTTTCTTTCAAAATGTATTGTTAAATTTTTAGAAATATATTATAATTAGATTTAAATTTGTTTTCATTGCCTCGCTAATAAAACAATAATATCACTAATATAATAACAAATGTAATAAAACAATTTAAATTTGAGAATTTTGTTTATAATAAATGTGACAAGAATTCGCATCGAGTATTTTTCAAAGAACGCTTCAGAGAATTAATGAAATAATTTTTTTGAAAAAGAAATAGTAAAATTCTTTCTCTACTTTTTTATCAATTTCTCTTTATACATTTCTCTTTATCTCCATACTGAATTGTATAATTTTCATTATACGTTTAGATGCTTTAATATCTTGAGAAAATATTTGCATTAAACGTATTTCCTAATTAATTATATTATTCTAGAAGGTTCAGTAAATAGTTAATTCACATAAAAATAACTTTTTCTTATTTTTATACGGTAATAAAACAATATTTTAATAACATTTCTTGCTTTGTGACGTTGTTTTTGAATGATATGTAAAAAGTTTCAAACAATGCTCTTAAAAGTGAATGTTCTCTTTAAATAAATCAAGTTTATGTTTGCCGAAATTTTTTTCAAAATTTAATGTAAATAAAACATGTTATTTTTCATTGTTAAAAGAAGTATTTATTATTATATATGTTTTTTGTTTGTTTTTTCATTTTGTTGTTACACATTTATTTGTTTCATATGATCTTTTAAAGGTATTTATTAAATATTCCTTTATTTTCACATCCTGAATAGAACATAAATCATCATGCAAGAAAAAACAAGAAAAAATATATTTCAAAATCTATTTAATTTTGAACTCGTAATCTAATGTTTATTTCCAGATTTCTGAATAGTTTTAATACTCCTTTTATTTGTAGAATAAAAAAAAACAGTGATTTCTTTTTTTTGTATTAGAAGTAAAAAAAAACAACATAGTTCCTTTAAAAAGCTTTATTTAATAAACTGTTTTGCATTGTTGCAAGTTGTTTGAAACTTCGTAATTTATAATCAAATGCAAGTTTTTTCATATATGATCAGTTTTGTTTTCAAATATGAAATTTTACATATTTTAATAACAATTGCTTTATTAAGCGGAGAAAAGAAAATTCAGGTAAAAATTTCCGTACTGTATGGGAATGACATACCTGGTTAAAAAAATATAATTCTGATTAATAAAACCAAAATATACTGTATTTAAACTATTCATTCGGTATTTTTTTAGTTCCTATGGTAATAGTTTACAGGAAATTCTGGTTCTCAAAATTTAGTTTTTATTACCTTACATTTAGCAAAGAATTCAAAACGGTAAAGTAAATCTAATGAATGTTAATGAATGAAAACGAATGGTTTTCGTAATAAATGAATGGCTTTTATGCCATGATCTAAGTCATCATGATAAAATTTCCAAATTTTGCATCGTTTACCTAATTTTATCACTGATTATGAAATCATATTTCATTGTTAATTTAACCAGAATCATCATCAAAGAGCTTGGGTAAAAATTTCTGAGCTTTTTGGTATTTCCATGGAGCTAGAAACACGGAATATTTTACCATATTCTAGCAGTTTAGACCATACATTTTTCTCAGTTTAAATGAGCGTATGGTAAAAAAATTCCGAATTAATTTACTGTATGTATCCGGCACTTTGGGTGCATCATCCGTAAAATCAATTTTTCCGAAAAATCCGCTTATCGTAAAATCCATTTCACCCGTAAAATATTATGCCGTTATTTTTACAATAATATTTATTTAATTAGAGTGATTCGGTAATTTTACGGTAATTTTCAGTAAAAATTCCAAATTATGTTTTGGGTGCAACATCCATAAAATCAATTTTTTCGAAAAATCCGTTTACCGTGAAATCCATTTAACCCGTAAAATATTATACCGTTATTTTTACAATAATATTTATTTAATTAGAGTAATTCGGTAATTTTACGGTAATTTTCAGTAAAAATTCCAAATTAAATTGCTGTATGTATCCTGCACTTTGGGTGCATCATCCGTAAAATCAATATTTTCGAAAAATCCGTTTATCTTAAAATCCATTTAACCCGTGAAATATTATACCGTTATTTGTACAATAATATTTATTTAATTTGAGTGATTCATTAATTTTACGGTAATTTTCGGTAATTTTACGGTAATTTTCCGTAAATTACGCTATATCAGTTTGCTCGTTCCATAACATGTTCCGATAATTAATTTCACAGTAAAAAGCACCGGCACCTTGATCGCTGTGTTTTATTGTATTAACACAAATTTGGTTCCACAGGATAAGTCCCCGATTCTGTTGAAGAAAAAGTTAAACATTATCATTTTGCTTTGTCATTTATGTAATTTTTTTTACCTTTTTTTAAATGCATATTTAGTTTTTAGTTTCAATAGAAAGAACTTAAATGTTATTAGCCGACCAAATTATCTGGCAAATGTTCGAAAAAATGAAATTGCTGATATTGTTTTATAGTTTTAGAAGATATTTACTACACATTAATTATCATGACCTGAATACAGTTGTACATTTTTGAAACGAATGAAGTTTAAACTCAAGTAATATAGCTTATTTCTTACTTGCAGATAAATCAAACACTGCCTCAATGAAAAATGGAGCAAAAATTCTAGGCGTCGATTATTCAAATTTTTCTATTTTATTTTGAATTAACCTTTTTATATTTAGAATAATTTGGCATAAAAAAATAAGTTTTCATTTTTAACTATTCAGCTTTTTCGTAAATATTTTAAAATTAATCCTACCTAAAAACTATTTCTACATTTGATTCCAACTACATCAAGATGAGCTTAAATAATGCACCACAATATCAACTACTAAAGCTTTGAAAAAAGTACAAAACGCTATGCTTTGAAAACCACGCAACCGAAAGCTTTCGAGTTTTATTTTTTTACACTGTTTCCTCTATGTCATTTTTATTTTTTAGGAAAGACGGCCAGACACTCTTAAACATATGGTAGCAGTTGTTCTTTAACTTTGCAAAAAAGTTTTGAAGATACTGAATACAAAGATAGGATCAAGGATTCAAGCAGGAAAAATTTGTCTACGTCCGCCCTTAAGTATAAGTAAAGATATTCTCTCTTTCTTCAAATGCTCATTCTATATATATCTATTCTTCCTCCAAACAGAGATTTTAAAGATGGAGAAATGTGAGCACATTGTATATAAGAACGTGACTTAGCTCTGGTTTATGGAGAGAAATAAAAAGAAAGAGAATATTTTACTTTTCAAAGAAAGTTCTTTTGAAAAATTTTTGATGGCAAAGTAAATTTCTTTTTGCAGAAAATTGAGTGAATTTTTCCACTTAAAGAATTATATTTAAGTTAAATTTTGACATAAAATATAATTTATTGTAAAGTTGTTGAAAATGATTCGAAAGTAACGTGAAATTAGTAATAATTAACTTTTTAAATTAATCGTAAATATTAAACTAAACTCAGTGGCGTGGCAGCCCATAGAGGGCCAAGGCCTACTGTGCCCATCTCAGTTTTCTTGACCTTGGGCTCTGGGGTGCAGGAGCAGATGTTTCTGTTAGGTGGTCAGCCAAACACGGAACTCCCAGTGTTAAGTTCCCAAGCATGCTTGGTGCTCATTTATCGACCCACTGAAGGGATGAAATGCTGAGTCAACCTTGCCCCGCCCGTGGAACGAACCCAGGACATGTGGCACGGGAGCGTGAAGCGCTACCACTCAGCCACCGGACTTCAGTCGTTAGCTATTATTTTCAGAACTTTTATTTAAAATTTTATGATGGATACCTAATGGATTATGATGGATTTTTTGCGATAAAACAGATTTTTAATTGAAACTTATAAATTTTTTATTGACTCATAAAAACACAGATAACGATGCATTTTCCGTGCATGCAAAAGGCATGGAATAGCAATACTGAATACTTTATCATTTGTTTAAATTTCTATTCGAAATTTTGCTTAAGTTTGGCTAAATTTGGAAGTAGTCATCATATAAACTTTAAAGAAAACAATCAGCCAATCTTATGACATAAATTCCATGATCTAGATGAGGAATTCTGAATACAAAAATGGAGAAAGTGCATGATCGAGGGTATGATTCGCTTTGAGACCTTGGGTGAAATTACACTGAAATTTATGTGCTGAGAATAAATTCATTTGACTAACATGGGGAAAACTGTAATTTTGATTAAGAAAAACATATGTTTTTATATTTGGAAAAAGTCATGACTAAAAATGTCAAAAGGACATAAAAACACTTCCTAATGCATTAAATGGTAAAATGGGAAAAAATTTTGGGAAAATTATGTTTCTGTATGGTATGACATTTCTGGCAAAGTAAATCATAATTCTGGTTAATAAAACCAAAATAAACGATAAGTAAATCATTCATTTGGTGATTTTTCAGTTCATATGGTAACGGTTTACCGGAAATGAGGGTTTTCAATAATATAGTTCTTAATGTCACTTATTTAGTAAAAAATGTGAAACTAAAAAGCAAATTTTACCAAATAAATATTTTTATTCCATGCTCTAAGGTATTATGATAAAACTGCCATATTTTATTACACATTGTAAAAACCATAAAAAATTTTGAATCTATTACGTAGATTTCTACTGAATTTTCCTTTTCTGAATTTTCCTTCCTGAATTTTCCCAGAAATATTATTTCAAATTTACATAATTTTTAAAATCATGTTTTAAGAAAAAATGCGCATTTAAAATTAAAAACAATCAGTCAGTGGAAATTTCAAGAGAGCATTATCTTTAAAAAATTCACTGTAATGAAAACTGTGTTTATTTTTCCGATACATTATTAAGATTAATTAAGAGGTAGTAGTAGCTCAAAACCAAAATTAAAGAAATTTATTCGATCAAGTTTAAGACTTTAAAGAACATAAGTGATACTAATAGAGGTGTGTGTATATAAAGTGTTGAAACTAATTGAAACAATTGGTTTAAAAGTCAGATCTTGTAATTGTTGATACATAAAAAGTTCCTTGAAAATAAGGTAAATTTTTTTTAAAAATTTTAACTAAATACGTTATTTATATTAGTTTGCTGGATTTTTGTGTTTATTGTGACAGAATTGACTAATAACGTACTGAGATGTTAAATTTTTTTGTCGATGAAAATTTCTTTAAAAAAAACATACATATATTTTTTGAAAATTTAAAAATTAAGGTATTGAGCTTAGCAAATACACGTGAAGTTAAACAAGATACAGGAATGTTAAAATAGGTTAAGTGATTTCTGAAAAACTTTTCATAACAATACAATATACAGTTCTTGAAAATTCAAAAAGAAACCTCCAATTTGAAAATGATTTTTTGCATTTTATTTATTTTCATATGCACTTTTTTTTTAAATATCTCAAATACCAAACGCTAGATTTTATAAGAATTGCTACTACTGAACGTCCACTATCCCCTTAAATGAACAACATGTACTCTTCCAAGCATATTAAAATGAATACAGTATTAAAATCCGAAGCTGCTTTACAGCTAAATATTCGTTCAAAAAATTTCTTCGTCAAGAAAAATTCGTCATGAAAATCAATAATCAGTATTACGAATAGAGTTTTCTATCCTTGACTTAAATTTTACTTACCCAAGTAGAAAGCAAAATTTTTCTTCGCTCGTCGGTTTTATATTTCCTTCAATCAACACTATTTTTTTTTCAAGTTTCGGAAGTAAAACAAAATTTTCCATCAGGTTAAGTGAGTTCTTATTTATTTATTTTTTTATCAATTTAATCAACTAGCAGTTAACTTTGAAACCCTGTTCTATATTTTTATCACATTCAATTACATTAGCTTCAAAGTAATATCATAGTTTCTAAATGGCTGTTTTAAATAGAATATTCTTGAAAACTTCTTATGTAGAATAGTTTAAGAATACTTAAGGAAGTTCTGGATAAGAAATTTAATTTACTTGACAGCGATAAATAGTTTAAAGCTGTTCCAAAGTTTTTTGTAGAGAAAAAAGTACGCAAAATTGTTAAGAAGCAAACTGTGCTGCGAAAAAAATGGTAATATTGATCTATTGGTCAATAGAAATGACACAGTAAAAACAAAAAGAAATCTGAAATATTAATTTTAGTTGAAAAAAAAAATAACCAGCAAGAAATATACCCTTTGCGATTTTAACCAATTTTAGTTTTAAAAAGGAATAAGGAACTAGCACAGTAAATAAATGATTGATTATTGGTCCTAGATAAATTGAAAAATCAAGTATTACAGTAAATAAAATAAGTGTGAACTGTAATGTGTATGTACTGTAATGTGAAATGTGTATGTACTATAATGATTAAAATTATAAAAATACCTGTATTATGAAGGCGCATTCATTTAGATTCACAAAGTAAAGCAGGGGTGGGGTATACAGATTGTACGTAAATCAGTAACCAGTTTGCATGAAAGCATTCAAAGTGAATGTTTAGTTGAGCTAAGGATGGATGCATCTAGATTAAAACACTATTCAGAAGTACGCATTGTTTCGGCAAAAGATAAACAATTAGAGACAACTAAGTGCTATGAAAATAATGGTTGCAATGAACGACTGTGAGCACATGACCTTAAAATTTACGTGAAGACTGGATAACATGATTACACTGAGATATAAGTGTGGTCCAAACTACCAAAACATGGGTTTCTGGCTCTACGGAAGCACCAAAAAGATCGGTAATATTTTCGAAGCATTTCAGTAATGATTTTGGTAAAATTAGCAATGAAAGATGATTTGATAATCTGGCACAAAATTTGGAAAACGTTGTAAAATTCGGTAGTTTTATCATGATACCTTAGAGCATGACATGAAATCTTTTATTCGGTGAAATGTACGTTTCACTTTTGCATTTTTTGCTGAATGGCAGGTAATAAGAACTACAATTTTGAAAACTAGAATTTTTGGTAAACAGTTACCATATAACGGAAGAACTTTTTATTCCTTGATTTGTTACAGATAATTGAAAAACAATTTGAGTTTTTTTATGCAAATATTCTTTTGGTCAGTATACTAAACTAAACTCAGTGGCACGACAGCCCATAGAGGGCTAAGGCCTTCTGCGCCCATCTAAGTTTTCTTGACTTTTGGGTTCTGGGGTGCAGGACCAGAAGTTCCTGTTGGGTGGTCAGCCTAACGCGGAACTCCCTGTCTTTAATTCTCAAGCATGCTTGGTACTCATTTTATCGACCCACTGAAGGGATGAAAGGCTAAGTCAACCTTGTCTTGCCCGAGGATTGAACTAAGGAACTGAGGCATGACAGTGCGAAGCTCTACGAACGTCTTGGTATAACGTATATTTAATATTATTTTTTATTGAGATAATTAATAAAAATATTCGTATCAACAATCTGTGGATTATGAGTGAAGAAATGTTACAAGTGCTTATTAAATCTATGTACGTGTGGAAGTGTTTTTATAAAATACTTAACGTATATTAGTGTGCTATCTCTGACAAGAAAAACATGACAGGTATATCAGTAACACAAAAATCCTGATGGTTGTAAGTATTAAGTTGTCATATTATTCCATTTTTTAGAATAATATAAAATGATAAAACCTGAAATGTGATCAGGTTATAGATCATTTAATAATCATGACTTTTTTATAAAGCAATTATTACAAAAACTAAAATTTTAAATCGAAAACTTACATTTAAAAGTTCTGACAAATCTCTGGACGCATTGAATATTTTACTAAGCTTTTCTTTATTGAATCTTAAACAAGTGCATAATTTAGAATTAAATATTAAATTTTCCCTAAAATATATTTAAGAGAAAAGATATTTTTAGATTTAAAAGCCATTATAACTTTATATGAACTTTGTAAATCCTTCAAATATTCGACTCAAAATAAATCATAATCAGACGAGGGATATGTGTTAATAAAACAAGTACAAGCTATATTAGTTCCGTAGTTAATTAACTTTTGAGAAATATTAGAAAAAAATATTCCGAAATTTTTAATTTGTAAATATTGTAAGGAAAAAGTCAATTTTGTTCAAATTAGAATATTCCACTTTACTCTTGTAGCATAGTTTTATGTTTCTAAAATTACTAAAATATTAAGTAACTTTAGAATGGAATATCGTAATCCTGTTTTGCATCTTGCTTAATCTTTTACTGCGTTAAGTCATGTCACTGTTTTTGACGTGAACATAATTAAGAGAAAGGCCTTGAATAGATTTTCTGAGAATTATGAGTTTCTTTTATTAAAACTTGTGAAAATATTTTATATTGTTAATATTTTCATTCGATCTTTAGGCAATATGGTTTATAATCTAAAAAATTAAAATGAATTCTATCATTTTAAACGAGGTTTTGCCAATAAAAGTTTAAAAATTACGAGATAATAAAAATTACGAGAAAAACTGGATAGCGATTAAAAAACGAGATAATAAAAATTACTCTTAAATTATTTGTAGTGTTAAAATAAAATACAGCATAACGTTAAAAATGTCATGTTAATTCAATGTTTTCTATGTATATTGTTGTTAAAGGAAAATAAGTAGTTCATTAACATTAAAAATAATCATCTCGATTACTTTTTAACTTTAACAAAGCAGATGTAATAGATAAATAGTTCGCAGGGTGTTATTTAATAACGGCTCTTATTATATATTTTTGTGATTCAGATAAAAAAAAGGGGGAAAACACAAAAATAATATTTAAATCATTGTTAGTAATTATGAAAATAACGTAAAAAAGTGATTAAGCTACAAAATATTCAAGCAAAGAAATATTGAATTTCCACAAGGTTTAGGATGAAAATTGTACCTAGAAATTGAATAGAGCTTAATTTTATCTCTGCGCAATGTTTCAAAATTTAAGAATGTTTAAACTAAAATGCTTGAGTTCTTTAGTCACGATTACGATCACTGTTAAAATTTTATGAATAACAGGTTATTTTAATAATTTTTTGAAGCTTATAACAATGGTAAAATTGCAAGCATTAAATTTGGCAGAGCTTTTATTGTGAGTGGTTAACTTTTAATGGTTTCAGTGAATATGATAAAGGGATTATTTATATAGTTAAAGAGCGTTTCGTTTGTTTTATATATTAATATTAAGTCGTGCTTGTTTGATATGACTTTCGCATGGCAGTGAAGTATTATTGCAATAAAGAGATTTAGCAAAGCAATAAAGAGATTTTGCAAAGCAATAAAGAGATTTAGCATAGCAACTAAGAGATTTAGTGAAGCAATAAGGAGATTTAGCAATTTCACATCTCATTTTCAAGTTCATATACGCATGTTCTTCTAATTGCAGTTACTAGAAAATAATCTCGCTTCTCTAGAGAGCTTGAATACGTATGTAAATGTGCGGTATACTGCACGAAAGTGTTTAATATGCTTACTATTACGATGTCAAGTGGATCCTAGTATTGAACAAGTGTGTGCTAGTTGTTAATAAAGTATCACTAGTTATTAACAGCTAGTTGCTCACAGCTAAAAACAATTTTTTGATTCCAGACCCCTTTCGGCTATCATGAAGAGATAAAACGTTACTTTCAAGCTCTTCATTTAAGAAATTTTAAAAACTATTCTGAATGACTTTTAAATAAACAATCTAAAGAAACTGAAGCGGATTCATGAACTTCATTAAAAACTTTATTGGCTTCAAAAAATGCGAAGATGGTAAGAGTAGACATACTTCAAGAGCTTTCGGAAACATAAAGTTTCCACCAAAAAATGGAAAATATGGGTGAAAGCAAAACTAGAACAATGACAGCTGAGAGTGAAACAGAAAATGAAAAATAAATAAAGGTGAAAAACTAAACTAACGAATTTGCTGTGGTGAAGAAAGGCAAATCAGGGTAAAGTGTATTTTCACGAGCTATTAATTCATATGGAGCGAGAAACTCATGTCGTTAGCCAAGGAGTCGGCATTGAAATTAATGAAACAAGATTCCAGGACATCAAGATGAGCTGATGTGGTAGGGGTGTACATAATTTCGGCATTGTGAAGGTAAATTTATGAGCAAGACTCGAACAATGTGCTGCAGTACATCGCATTATTGATAACGGGGTTAGGTATTGTGTTTCTTCAGTTTGACTCTTAAAGCGAGTGTGGTTTGTCTGATGTTGCAAAGGTCGCACTGGCAAGATATGTAGTAAATATCCCAATGATTTTCATTACCGATTGGATTTTCAAGTAACTAACTTAAATTTAAGTTCTTTAGTTGGTGTGAAAATTATTTTGAAACCAAAACTGGATAGGATATAAGCTATTTTTTAGCAAATGGGAAAGAAAAAGAGTGTTGTAATACAGACCACTGAAGGCTTAGAAGAAGAGGGGGGTTTGTTTAAGTGAGTTAAGTAAAAGCTGAATCCACTATATAGTAAGGTCAAATGCAAGCGCAAAATGCTTGCAAAATGAAAATATGAGTTGTAGAAATTTTCTGCCAACTAGTATGATTAAAACTAACATAAGGGGTAAAAGAAACTGCAAAAATGGTATTTTAGACTCTGTTTTTCGTTAGCAACTTTACATTTTCTATTTCAAATAATTTTTGTTTTCCTCATTCCTGTCTGACGAATCTTGAGAATAGGCGCCTATTTTTAAGCGCTTGAAGCATATCGACTTTTATTACAATCTTCGTAATTTTTTAAGCCAATTAAGTTTTTGATCAAGCACATTAAGAATGATCTAAAGGAATCATTTTTTAAAATTTAATTTTAGTTCTTTTTCTATATTACTCATAATTCCTTAAAACAACAATATCCTGAACTGGTTTTCCTGTTTATTACTACTCTCTAAGAAATTTCCATAAAATTAGAGAGTTGGCCTTTAATTTATACAACCAGCTCCCATCTTTGAGGAAAAAAAAGCTTGCTCAGTGTTTGTAATTGTGACAAACTTCAGCTTTAGTAACCAAAGCTAGTTAATAATGAAGTTAGTAATTAATCTTATTAATAATTGCTGTGTAACCCTTATCACAGTCGCTGTTACAGATAAGAATCTGGGCACAGAGGTCTTGGGTTCAATGCCTGCCGGCACTGAAGAGCATCACTCTCGAAGTCATTCTACAATGGTGACCAGGAAAGAACGAGCACACATCTTTCGACAGATGACAATCTTGCACCGTTTCACCGCGTTTCACGGTTCACTCTAATTCGTCAAAAAATTGTCTGAGTCTTAATTTATGTCAAGGACCGAATTAAAAAATTTTTTACTATCATTACGGTTAGTAGTAACTTATTTTACAAGAAAAAGTACGAGTTGACCTGTATTTTTTATGGTCATTTTAAACTTATTTTTACGCGTCACAATATGGCATTCATTAATAAAAATCTAAAGATGAAGTTTTTAAAGTGTACTATAGTATAAGATTTTGTTTATTTCTTTAATCAACAATGAGCATTTTGTTATAATTGAATATTTTCTTTTGAAATAAGAAAAATGTTACGGATTTTTCAAAAAGTTGGCGTTCGTATATGTTCACACAGTGCAATTATTACTTTATAAACTATACACGAAGGATTCACAAGAAAAGAAAAATCTTGTCGGAAAATATGTCTTGACGGAAAATTCAGTCGGAAAATATGTATATATTCGGCAGAAAACTTCCCTTCTAAAAATGTCTATTCAACTTGCTGCTGAAAAGTTTCCTTTCAAAAAAAGAAGTAAAGTAACTTACAACGCAGTCTACTTTAAAAGTTTAAGGAAAGTAAGCAATTTGAATTCAAAAATAATAGCATTTTGGAGATTGTTTTTACAGCAAACATTGCAAACCACAAAATATTTTGAAAAGAACCTCAATGAATTAGTAGATGGTCTTGAAGTGGTTCTGTCTCCAGCATTTCGCCAACTTCTTCAAAACAAAATGATAAAAATAGCTTCAAGTTGTTTTCAGAAAAATGAAGTTAAATAATTCAAGAAAGTAACTAAAATTTAACGCTTTTAGCCAAGACACAACATAGTAGCCCACGTCAGAATCGTGCTTCAATATGAAATCCAAATATTTGCAGTATTTTTGTAAATTAAGATTTTAGGAACATTACATATTGTTTAAAAATCTCGCCCTAAGTTCTGTGCTGCATTTTTCTTTTTTAATTAACCTTGAAGACTTTACACAAATGATAACTGGTGTTTGTCGTGTTTTATTTTGATTTAATTTATACCTAAGTTATATTATGATTATATTTATGATACCTACGGTACGTAATATGATTTTAATTATTAAATTGATACCAAAGGAAAGCTGCAGCAAATTTGTATAGTAGTATGGCTCAAGGAACCACTATTATGACTTAATGTCCAACCAATTTTTTTACAGTGTACATAAGTTATTAGGACATAATCTGAATTGTGGAAATTTAAGCTAATCGAAAAAAATATAAACGGATCTAAAAAAACAAACTTTTAAAATACCTGACTTAAACTCCGCGTTGTTTTAATAAACATTGTGAAACTTGGGTTTTAACTTGTGAAATTTGAGCTGCACATTCTTTGTACAAAGCCGTGCACTGTAAAAATTACGGATCAAATTCGAATCAAATTATGGCTTTTACGGATGTTCATCATCCGCATAATTCATTTTATCATAAAACTCCTTTTTAAAGTGAAATATTATACAATAATTTTTACAGTAAAATTTATTTAGTTAGAGTGATTCAGTGATTTTACAGAAATTATTATTATAAAAATTACGGTAATTTGATTTTTTTGTTCCTTAGCATGCTGCGGTAAAAATGGTATTTACGGTAAAAAAATACTTTCGGTGCTTTTTCTCATATATTGATATGGGATTTTTTTCAGTGTGAGATGTTTTGATTAGGTCACATGTCGTTGGGATTTATTAGTAAATTGGAAAAAAATTTATTCATTTAAATTTGTCTTATTTTTTAATCAATCAAAATCACTTAAAAGTCATTATTTTTGAATAATTACAAAAAAAAAAAAAAACGATCTTCATATTAACATAATTTGAAATATATACGCTTGAAGCATTTAGCCCTAATTTGTTAGTTAAAGCTTGAACAAGCTGCTAAAATACTGTATTTTTTGATAGATATGAATAAATAATGCAAATTTTTGCAATTGTTTAATTTAACTTCTCAAAATAACGTTTTCCTACTTGCAAATTGGAAATTTCCCTTAATTTTCATCAGAACTTGTGTAACTTGCTGAACATCGTGTTGTTTTATGTAAGAAATGTTTGAATTGTGTTTTTAATTATAAATTAAAAGAATGAACAATTCATAATTAAAGAAATTTCCTCAAGAGCAACATTAACTTATCCACTTTAAGAAATTTCAAGAGATAAAATCTAAATGGAGAACTAATGAAGACGGTAAAATCAACTCTAAAAACTATCAGAGACAAGAGAACTAAATAAATAAGTACAAATTAAGGGAGTAGAACGAAGATTCTAATTAGTTATTTCGTAAGTTTGATCTAAATTTAAATAAAAAAAAAATTCGATGAAAATAGCGGGATTTCATGAATAGAAACTTCGAAGAAATATAACCTAGATTTTCCTTCTGAATACATAATGAATATTTCTTTAATAATATTATTAAATCAAAACATTTCGAAGAATTTGGAATGAAACATACATTAATTAATGCATAAATGCTCGTAAAAGTTTAACGAAACTTGATAGAAATTGAAAGATTGGAAAATTGAATTGTAAGAACTGCAACATCAAAGTCACGTAATTAGAAATTGTAGGCTGTACTGATTAAGATCATTTTGTCAAAATATTTTTTTTTCATCAGATATTTCGAATGTTTGTTAAATATTCCATTCCTGCAGAATATATACATACTTATGTAAAGTTTTCGATGAAAAAGAATATGTAAAAAGAACATATAAATAAGTCTGATATAAATACATAATTCTAGATGTAGCTACAGATAAAGGAATATAATTTATCTATTAGCACAGATGTTCAAGATACTTATATGCTACCGAATAGGAGCTTTTAGGTCTCAGTGGGTTTCAATTATTAAGTTTACATCCCCTGATGCCTACCTATCACTTATTATAGGAAACGTGGTTAATACTTCCTTGAACGTAAGCCTCCCCGGATTCATAGAAGAAAAAAGGCAATGCATACCTGTAAGTTATGAGGACCTATGGAGTTGATTATTCGCAATTGATCATCAATCAAGTGTCTGGCGAAATGTTCATTTATATTAACTCCTCAAAGATTATACTTCTGTTCTCTTTTCTTACACCAGCTGTTTTAAAATAGTTTTCAAATTGATAAGAAAATGAAAGAAATTCTTAGTGGGGAAGAAACATTGAGAGCATTTAAGATGTCATTTCAACTTGAGGGGTCTCATAACTTGTGTAGTCCAGATGAAAAGATCAAAAGATGCTGATGTCTGAATTATTTCCGGAGAGCAGTATCATTTTCTCTCCTTTCTTTACAAAGATAAGGCAAGGAGGCAAGAGAAAGATTGATTCCTTAGCAGTGAAATAGCTTAACAAAATTTTTAGTTATGATTAAGGCAAAAATTTTATATGCGTTAAAAATGGTGAAAAGTTGCATTTTTCCTCCCGTGCAATTTCAAGCAGAAATAGTTTTTGTTTTCAAATTTAGAAAAAGTAGTGTCCAGTTTAAAGAGATAGAAAATAACGCTTTAGGGAAAAAATGACTGACCGCGTCCGGTTAAGGGAGTGTCCGCTTTGCGGAGAATGTACGTAATGGTTTATTCATAGAAGATTCCGGAGGAATTAAAAATATGTCCGTATTGGGAAGTGTCCGTTTGGCAGGAGTATCTATAACAGGAGGTTTCCCTGTATTAGTAAAATCTCTGTTATGTGAACATTCTTTTGACAAAAAAATGCCCGTTTAGGAGAATTGTCCGTTTCCGGAAAGGGTACCCTAATAGCGTAAATTGTTTTTAGAAAAACAAGACCCGTCGTCACATAGTTTAACACATATCGTCACATAACACATAGCATCACATTTATAACGTCACATAGTTTAACACCGTAAATTGTTTTTAGAATATTTTCAAAGATGTAGAAATAATCTACAATAACTATTTACAAGGATATTTATTTAAACTTTCAGAAAGATAAAAAAAAATAGATAAAGAAGTTAGATATAAATTCATAATTCTAGATTTCATTTCCTATTAGCATAGATACTCAAGTTGGACATATGATACCGAATAGGAGCTTTGAGTCCTTATTTGGTTTCAATTATTATGCTTACATTTCCTTATACCTACTTATCATTTAAAAGGGAACATGGTTAATACCTTCTTGAAAGTAAACCTCCCATGATTCACAGAAGAAAAAACAATGCATACCTTTAAATCATGAGGACTTATGGAGTTGATTATTCATAATTGATCAACTATCAAGTGTCTGAATAAATGTTTCGTATATATGAACACCTCAAAAATTATACGTCTGTTCTCTTTTTTTTTACCCCAGTTGTGTTAAATACAGTCTTAAATTTGATAAGAAAATTAAAGAAATTTTCAATGGGGAAGAAAAAAAAATGAGAGCATTTAAGATGTCATTTCAACTTGAGGGGTTTCATAACCTGTGAAGTCCAGATGAAAAGATCAGAAGATGCTGATGTCCGAATTATTTCCGGAGAGCAGTATCATTTTCTCTTCTTTATTTATAAAGATAAGGCAAGGTGACAAGAGAAAGATTGAAACTTCAGTAGGGAAATAGCTTAACAATATTCTTAGTTATTGATAAGGCAAAAAATTTACATGCTTCAAATATGGTGAAAAGTTGCATTTTTTTAGCTTGCAATTTAAAGTGAAAATAGTTCTTTTTTCAAATTTAGAAAGAGTAGTGTCCAGTTTGAAGAGATAGAAAATAATGTTTTAGGGACAAAATGACTGCCCGCGTCCGGTTACGGGAGTGTCCGCTTTACGGAGAATGTACATAACGGTTTATTCAAAGAAGATTGTCGGGGAATTAAAAATATGTCCGTATTGAGAGGCGTCCGTTTTGCAGGAGTGTCTATAACAGGAGTATTACATAACAGGATTGTTAAGGATTTATATATACACATAAATCCTTAGCAAATCTCTGAGAAGTGCAGTGAGAAATGTTTTAAAACTTTTGTCAAAAAGGTCTTGTCTGTTTAAAAGCTAAAATTACAAATATTTCTTTCTTGCTTGGGTCTTTTATGTTTCAAAACATTTCGATATAAATGCCAAGCTATATAACAATCTAATATTCTTTCCATGTTTTTTACTGCTCTTGATTTATATCAACTCAAACATTCAACTCATTATAAAATAAATATCTTTAGAGAAAAAAATTTACTTTTTCAACAGCAATAGATTGAAGCGAAAAAAAATGCACGAAAAAATACCTAAATTCCAATTACTTTTGAACAAATTGGAATTTAGGAAAAAAATATCTATTTAATTTCGTAAATAAAAACAGCTTTTTACCAAATCAAATTTTAATTTCGTAGTTGCCTTTCAGTGGGAAAAAGTTTCGCCCGTATACTTTTTACAACAATTAATTCTTACAACAATTTATAATTCTCGATCTAATTATCGGATCATACTTTTTTCATGCTATTGTACTCATTGTGCATTTTTGTGATGCTCATAGTGTACTCATTGTGAGGTATAGTAGGGGAGAGTGGGATCAACTGTAACAGGGTACGATTGTAACAGAGCAAAAATTTCGTGTGTCGGGTTCTAGATTTGGTTCCTAGGTGGCGCACAAGGTGTATTTAATAAATCTACATGTACACCCCTGCTGGCAACCATATTTATGTACTTTTAAAAGAGTTACATCACAAAAGATGTTTTCACGCTACGTAAGTACTTTTTTGGTATTAGAATATTATATTGTAACAAAGTAATTTTGTTTAAACAAATAAAAATTATTAACCGAATATGTAAGGGGACACTTTAATTAACATTTAAAAAAAAAGATTAGTTTTGTTAATTAACTAGCATTGTTTTTAACAAATGAAGCTGAAATGGCGTCTTGGGGACAATTGTAACAATAAGTAAAGGGACGATTGTAACAGCTGAAAATAAATAATCTTATGTTTACAAACCATTACTTAACTCTTTAAGAACCACCAATAGTTTCCTATATCATTTATATTATGTTGCATGTGCATTATTTTATTTGTCACCTTTCACAGCATAAATTAAAATTTTTAACCCCTTAAAGTTAAAAGTTTAACCCTTTAGGTCTCTGCTCATTATTATTTTTACTCCTAAAATATCACTACTATTTTGATCAATAAAAAAATATATCACAACTATGATAATATGTATAATTAACTATGTTTTAGTTGAATTTATGAACTGTTACAATTGACCCCGTAAGTGGGGACAATTGTAACAAGTGCACGACTGTCAAAAATTGTTAATAACTAATATAATAACATTTAAAATAAGGTATTTACTTTTTTTCTAGTAGAGGATAGTCTACTTTACTCGTCTGGCAATTAATACTGATAATATATTGGGTTGGTTGTATATTTTGTTAGTTAAAAATAGTTAAGTAAAAAATTTTGCATTTGACCCCACTCTCCCCTACTCACTTTGCACATCGTGATAAGAAGTTTTTAAATTTTTCAAATTTTGCACAGCAAAACAAAATGCAACAAAAGGAAAAATCTATAAAAAAAATTTGTGGAAAAGACTAAAATTTGTAATAAACTTAACAGAATTTTATCTATAGAGCGGTCTATAGAGTGGACCCCGTGGTTTTTTTTCGACCAGTTGTACAGTAAATGTAGAAAAAGATAAATCTTCTTATAAAAAAATTATAAAGAAATAAAATTTTATAAAAATGATTATTTTACTAATAGTAAATAATTTATTTAATTGTCCAAAGCTCTAGCCCAAAGAAAACTTATATATCCTGCATCATTTAGTAATCCGAATGAACAATACTCGTCTAAATCGTATTCCTTTATCTAGCATTTAAATTACTTCACGTCTTGAATAAGGAACCACCCAAATCAAGTTGTTCCCAATAGTCAAAGGAAAGGGTAATGCCCGTTCAATTACACCATAAACGACTTTAGTTGATACTTTAACTCTTTTTGTGGTACTATTAGTTCTTTTTGTCGTTCTTGCCTTTCCAGAAAATGATTTCACAAATAATATTTTTTCTCATGATTAGCAGACTTTACTACATATTTAGAGAAAAAAGTTTCTAATCCAGCTTAAGTTACATAACACAGATTTATCTATCTAATTAAGTTCTTTAATTAATTTTTTAGGTACTTTAAATCTTTTTTCCGAGACTGCGTGTTTTTGCGGCTCTTGCTCTTCTCTGTAAAAAGTACTTTGAAAATAACACATTTTTTTCTCATGATTTTTCCTAAACTTTTCTAAAGTATTTGTCTAGGAAGTTTTAACCCAGCTCAAGTCAAAACTCTGATTTAATTATCTAAATAAACTGTATAATAAAATTATTCCATACTCCAAATTTTTTTGTGGTGTTATTAGATATTTTTGTGGCTTTTACCTGTCTCAAAAGAGTATTTTTAAAAGAAAACAATTTTTCAATGATTTTTTATTTATCTTTGTTAAAAAGTTTTCAAAATGCTCTTGTTTAAGTAATCTAACACTCTGGTTCAAGTATCTTGATAAATTCTATATACTGTTCATCTAACATGTTTTAAAAGATCAAGAAAAGTAGGTCTTTAAGTACTTGCAATTACTTGCTTATTAGATGATCATACTTATTCACAGAGCGCAAAATAAAAAAATGGAGACTACCCTGAATAACTTTTGATCTAATGATCGGATCTTCATGCTTTAGTACTCAATCTTAATGGTTGGAGGGGCTGACCTGAGATATGCAAATTAATTAATGCAAACGATATTGCAAGTTGCAAAAACAGACGCAAAAATGAACTTTATTTGAATGAACATGCCTTTTTTCCCCGACGGATTTGGATTTTTAACTCCCAAAATATAGGGGTAGTCGAAATCTGGAGAACATGGTTCCAATGGTTTGGTCAAAAGAGCGGTTCAAAATTTAGACCCTTTAATGTTAATTTTACTTTTTGCGTGTTTCGGCTTATCTCCAGAACTTTTTTAGCGAATTTGAAACATTTTTGTGCATAATTGTAAAATCCCTTTATCCAAAGATAATTCCATGTAAAAATAGCCTTTAATAAATATTCATAATTTTTTAATATTTTATTTAATATTAGTGGAAATATGACGTACAGGACATTTATCTTATTGTTGACAAGGTCGTTCATAACATTCATCTTATTGTTTGGATACAAAAATCACCATTTAAAAGATTTGGCAGGGCGAATTATGGCATTCTTTTGCTGAAAATACTAGATTGGATTTCGCTTCAAATGCCCTTAAATGAGCTTTTAGCATTTTTTAGTAATACGTAGACTTCATACGGTCAGGGAGAAAGACCACTTTAGGTTTACCACCATATCTGCAGCAGATCCATTACATTTTTGACGCTCCATATTACTGTTTTTTTTTAGAAAAGCTTTTCTCATTTACTCCTTCGTTTGATACATCCTGAAAAAATTCATTATTGAAAACACAATAGGAACCATGTTGAAAGCTTTCCTCAAGCAAAGGAACGTATAGAATGAAGATAACTCAGAGAGTTTTGTGAGCTATTCCATGACATGGGAAAAGAGGAGGATTTCTTACCCATTATTCAGCTAGGTGGAGGCTCTTTAATTGTGTGGAAAGGTTTTAGATATAATAATAAACATAGCCTCTTCTGTAGGCTATATGGAGACTTCAGATAATAAAAAAATACTAGAAACTCATTTATTGCAATTTGAGGAGAAAATTGGTAGCCAAAGTCGGATTTTCCAGCACGACAAAGCCACCATACGAGGCAGAATCTTAATGGTGTTTGTTTTTGAACAGTAGGTCACTTGCCATGAATCGTTTGCCCTTTTACCAGAACTATTAAAAATAAGGGTAACGTAAGGGCTATCCTCAGTAGGACAGTATATTCCAAAAAGTAGTCATTTATACTTGTGGCATGATTAAAGGCTGTCATCATTGAAACCTGAGATAATATTGATGTTAATGTACTCTAGGGCTTAGTATATTAGCGGATGGGACTTTATTTCGATAGGGCACTTGTCAGTCTTACGAAGTCATTTCCAAAAGTACCTCCTAAGCCAGGGGTGGCGAACCTTTATGCACCAACGTGCCATTTTTTCTAAAAAATTGTTTAATTTGGTCATAGACGTGCCGTCAAACAATTTTGACGGCACGTTATTAGAAAATAATAACACTAAATACTATCAACTCAAAACTCTTTATTTACTATGAAAAAGAATACATTTCACAATGTCTCAGTTACGCGTAATTCAACTTAAAGTAACATCAGTGTGACTTCTGTTGTTGCAGATTAGATGACAAATAACTTATATTAGGTTGTAAGATGTTATTTTAAGCTGGTCTGTTAAAAAATTTTCTGCTAATTATTTATTGTTAGCTAGTTTTTTATGGTAATTAATTGTTTTTTGGCATTAATTGTAATATTTTTGTTAATAATTGTTTATTTTTTTATGTTTGCTTCTGTGAATTTTAATTTAATTGGTAAATTGCTTCACAGTGAACTTCGTGATCGGTGGCGTGCCATAAATGGCACGCGTGTCATTGGTTCGCCATCCCTGTCCTAAGCCTTACATTTTTTATTTAAAATTCTAAAGGTGAGGGGTACCACTTGCATCCCAAGGCAGAAATATTTCCTTTCCTGTTTTCCCTTTTAATTAATTGATCAAACATGTATTTCCCTGTCTTCATAAGCTCTGGTAATATTTTAAAGTGACAAATGAATTATAACCATTTTCATTCATTACCAAGCTAACTTTAACTAAAATCAACCAACTTTGACTAAACCTTACTCATCTAACATTTTGTCATTCGTTTTTACACTATCAGATATTATTGATTAAAATTAAACCTTTAGGTAACTAATAAACTACTTGTGACAGTTAATAATAACTGAATTTATAATAATAATAAAAACTACTAGTAAGGCTTTTTCCAATATTTATATTTATATTCTATACTTATTATTATAAATCTATCTCTACTTTACTAGAACTACAAAGAAAAATTATTTTTTCTATAAAACTGTTAATTCCTTTTTTAACAGAAACCTGCCATTTACTGTAAAACAGAATGAATTTGTACATATAGTGTTCGTTAGAAAAAATTAAAATTTAAGATTTTTTTTATCCTGTTTTTGGGGTTATATTAGATTGTAAAGCAGCTATCATTACTGCAATTCCTTAGCCATGCTGATGTACAAAAAGTTGCATTTGATTATTTTATTTTTGGTTTCTGTGCTAACTTTTGTACTCTTTGGTTTCTGCGATAACTTGATACTTTATCAAATCTCGTCCGTGGTACAAATCTACAGTATAACCAGGTGAGAATAGTATTTTTCTAACGTCACAATACTGGAGAAAGAGTTTAAAATAAATGAAACAGTATAATTTCTAAAAGTCGAAGAATTTTTATGTACACGAATAAGTAAAATTTGGCAAAATTAAATTGCATTGTAATAATATTTGTGGTAAAATAAAACATAGTTACGGTTAATAAAATAAAATCATATGGTATTTAAACCATTCATTTGTTAATTTTTCATTCCTTATAATAATGACTAATCTGAAACTTTGGTTCTCAAAATTATAATTTTTATTGCCATACATTTAGTAACAAATACAAAACTAAAACCTAAATTTAAAAGAATAAATGGCTTTTATGTAACTGTCTAATGTGACATGATACAATTACCAAAGCTTACCACATTTATGGAATTTAATCACATAATATAAAATCACATTTTACTGTTTATTATACTTCAGTAAATAAACAGTAAAATGCATTTCAGTAAAACTATTTAGCTTTTTGCTGTTCCCATAGAGCTAGAAATACGGTAAAATTTATAATATTCTATAAATTTTGACCATACTATTATTTTCTGTGTGTACAATGCTATTATTCAAAATTTTCAGCGAACAGTAGGATAAAACTCTGAGATGTCTAATTAAGGTTAAAAGTGGCCCGTTCTGCCAAAACCAAAGAAAATTATCTTCTTTGGTTATCTATATTGGGTTTGTTCAGACAACCTAATGCTGGAACAAAAGTTGTAGAATTAAAAACAGTTCTTTTATTAAAACAAAGAATAATAACAGGTCTTTCAAAAATAATGTATTTAATACTTTTAGTTCAGATGTTATTTTATTTTATGCAAAAGAATTTGAATTTGGAAAAACAAATGTGTGAGATATAAAAGTTGTTCCTTACATTCGGTAACAAAAAGACATATTGTGACATGGAGGGAGATTAATTTCATCTCAAAGAAAGTGGTGATTTTATAGATCAGGGCACGTTTATAGCCATGTATAATGCATTGATACAAATAATATTATGGCATTTTAAATGGTAACAATATAACCCATGACATTAATACTATTTGGAATACTTCCTCACCTACCACTGAAATAAATATTTATAAATTTTTTTCAAGGATTCCAATCTCTGCGATGAAATTTTAAGAGGATATTAAGAAAGTTGAAAAAACTTTTGAAATGGGGGTACAAATATTAGTATTAGAATCTTAAAAATATTTAGGGGGGAAATATAAAATGCAAAACTTGACTGAATGAGAAATGTGTTTTTTCCTTCAAAATATCAATAAAAATTGACTAAATTGATGATGACTAATTGATGATGATTAATCTTCTTTAAAAAAGGAAATCATATACGATGTAAAAGTTTTGTACGTTTCACATTATGTATTACTAAAAGTAATATGAATTTAAATTTAAAGATTAAATGCTGCGTTTTGAACTGCCAAGAATTGAACATTTTACCCGCTAAATATAAAATATATTTTGAGTTTAGTTTTTTGTTGGTCATTGAACTTTAAAAAAAGAATGCCTTACGTATCGACATGATTTGTTTATTTTAGTACTGTCATTTTTATGGGAAATGTCTAAATTTATTCCCTTGTTGCACATATCTTGCCAACACTGTTTGGCCAATACGCGCATACAATTTGTGCATCTTTGCATATGAGATATATTTGGATATAAAGAACCCGGAAGTTTCTATTAAGATCAATTCTTCAAACAGCTGTGGCACTTTAGAAGAGCAATATCTGAAAGGAATAGAAAAGAGTTGTAGCGTGTTGGAATTTATAAGGCTATTCAAAATGCAGAAAGGAAAAATATATGTGTCTAGCTAAAAAATTAGCACATTTGATTCATGTGAATTTCAATCATTTTGAAAAATCTTGTTGTGCAGATTCAGAGAGATATTTCTTACATACCGCATATATACAGATTCATATATACAGATCACCGCAGAAAAGATTCTTAAAATGTTTTATCGATATTTTAGAATATGAAACTTGCGATAATTAAAAATTTAATTACTTAAGGAGAGAGAAAAATTTTAGTAAAATTATCAGTAATTCATTCATTTGGCATGGTTTACCAGAAATTCTGCTTTTCGAAATTCTAATTCTTATTATCATATTTAGAAAAATCCAAAACTGAAGAGTAAATTAAACCACATTAAAAGTTTTTATGTCATGCTCTAAGGTATTATGTTGCAACTATCTAACTTAACCTTATTTCTTACTAAAAAGTATGATAATAAAGCCATATTTTGTTATTAATTTTACCGAAAATCATTAAGAAAGCACTTTGGTAAAAATTACAGTACTTTTCGGTGTTTCCATAGAAGAAGAAATATTGCAAGATTCAACTATATTTTCATATTTTTTTCCACAGTGTAAATTTTATGCTTTAACGTGCAATGTAATTTTACTATTTCGCAATTTTCTGATAATTTAAACGATTTTTTGATTTAGTTTGTTTATTTTTAAGGAATTTTCTCTCTCTTTTAAGTACACATAAATGTGTACAGAGTGTTTTGCAATCGCAACCTTTAATATATCTTTGTAAGATCATTGTCGAAAATAAAGTCAAAAAATTATATACCTTAAGGGTCTCAAATAAGTTTTTACGCGAGGTAAAATGAAAACGCTATCAAAATCTGTGCGAATCAATATTAAGGACTATAGAGTTCAAATTAATAAAACCAAATTTATATGTTATATAAAGCGTGAATTGCTTTCACCTCCTCTCTTTTTGCTGGACACTGGTAAGATTTTAATGCGACANAAGAAAGTTAAGAAAAACAATAAGTTTTATTTATTGCGCTTAAGCTGCAAGTAAACAGAACTCATTAGATAAGTTCAAAATGAAGAATAAAACAACAAAAAATTATCGACATATGAAGAAAAAAAATGAAAAAAAAAAGGGGGGGAAATAATATGTAAAAAAATAACAAACGACAGTTTATTAAAAAAAAAAAGAAATTTTATTAAAATGCATATGCATATTTTATAAATATGCATATTATTTATATATTTTATAATATTTTATATATATTTTATAAATATGCATATTTTCATATTCAAAACAATATTAAAATTATTTATTATATTTATGGAAAAGAAAGGATTTAATGCAATATGTCTGAACGAAACTGCTTTCTAAATTGTTCAAAAATATTATTCGTAACTTTTTAGCAAATTCACTCAACTTTATTTACTTTTATTTAGAAATATGAAAGGTTCTATTTCATTTTAATTTACGACAAAATTAGTTATTTAAAAAAAATAACAAGATTATGAATGATGTTAGAAATCCTGAAATCAATAAGAATATTATTTTCGTTAAATATCAAGGATGTTAAAATTATTTTTAAAAGATATTAAAAGTTCTAAATATTTTAAAGTAATCAAGTTCTTTTAAAATTGAGTTGATTAATTACTCAGTTCCTTAATCAAGTGCACTTAGGTGCAAAATTAATGAGTTTAATACTTAAAACTTAAAAGAAAGTATTACAAATCATTTCATTACAAAAAATGCATGTAACGCCTTGTCTTTTCATCTTAAAAAGCCTTTACATCAAATTGTTTTCATTATAAATACCTTTCATAATACTTAAACTAATAAACTTGCATAAGATCAATGAACTTAATATTTTAGAAGTGAATGTACTGTAATTTTAAAAAAAATATTTTTTATGAACGTTTCAGTTCATATCGTTTCAACAAAACTTTTCATTCTGAAAAATATCCGGAACAAGGAAATAAAATTGAATCGACGCAAGTTATGAGAGTTTTTGTGTGGAAAAAACGAGATTTGAAATTATATGAAGGGTATCATTAATTTTAATAAAAGAATCAGGATATTAATGTTTAATACCACGGAAAACTTACTTCGCTGTAATAAAACTGTCATGAAAATTTCTTTAACTGTAATATTGGAATTTAAAAATCATATATGTTCGTAAAATCAATTTATTCATTCACTAAAACGGTGGCAGTACATTATAGCTTCACTTTTCATTACACACAGGGATAAAAATGTCCAAATGATTTGGAGTTCTCGTTTAGTTTAATGTTCATTCCTTGTGTTTGATTTTTTTTACAGATAAACGAAATGCCGGAAACATAATGAGTTGAAGTTTAAAATGATATATCAAATTTTTTCTGTCAAAGATAGGATAAAATGGAAGGCGGCAGAATATTTTTTTTAAAACCACAATTTAAAAATTTTAATCTGTCGGTTATAATGTCGGTCATTATACTCCAGTTTTGACAAATAGTCTAATGTATTAATTAGCTAGAAACTTTTTATTTAAGTACCCTAGAAATTGTTATTTTTTATTTCTGATAAGATTATTTAAAATTAATCATTATCAGCATGAAAAGAGTTTTACAATATTTCTTGTTAAAAGAGTCTTAAGAGAGGGAAAGCGAATTCCTATAACTGAAACTTTTGGCGAATTATATATATATATATATATATATATATATCTANGTCCAGTTTCGGCATAATCTTTTATTTTACTAAACGATGGTGAAATAGCAGTTTCATCCCTCTCCAGACGGAGAGGGAGAGACAGATTTTCAGTCAGATCTGACGGAGTTTAGTTTGTAAGCATGAAATACCAAAATGCACGCAAAAATCATTGCTCCTCTGTTTTATATGATAATTAAACTGTGTGAAGAGGCTAGTCATATTGCCTTCCTTGTGTATTCTTACGCCTCATCAAATTATTTATTACTCATAGAAAACCGTTTAATCCTTCCTTATATGGAAGTGAAAGATCTTAAAATAACTTCTCTTTTGAAATATAAATCTAATTATCATTCATTGGTATGTTTTCAACCTTGAAGTCCCAAAATAGAATTTCTACACTTATCCTTTACCAAATATATTTTATGAAAACGAAAGAATTTTAATGCGTTTATTAATACAAAAGTATTTATAATTTTTGTATTATATATATATATATATATATATATACCCTTGCAGCAAGATAACTTGGACACTCATTTGGGTCAATATTCATGAATCTTGGCTCTGGAATGGTTCAAAGGGCGTTTATTTTTCTGACATTGGGCTATTACAGAATTTTCCGATTTATCCGATACTTCACAGCCATTTTACAACCGATATCGGTCCTATATAGAATTGTCCGATTAACCCGATATTTTATATCCATTACTTAACCACTGTAGGCTCTATATTGGTCAATGTAGGCCCTACATAGAAATTCTAGGAACAATATTAAAAAAACTAGACAGTATGGTAATTCGTTGCACGTTCTTATAGGACTCATATTTGGTCGATTTTAAACCCAATTGGGTAAAGGTAAAATTGTTGCTAGGTTAATATATATCTATACAATATTATTACTTTGCGCACATCCATTTTCAGGCCTATCGGAAGTAACTAACAAATTGCACGCGCTTCAGTACTGCAGTAAAAACGAACCTAAAAAATATCCCACCGTTTACGCTTCTTTTTTCATATTTTTTAATCTGGCAAGCTTATAACGAATGTATTTAAAATCATTTTTGAAACATTCCGGAACGGTTTATTTAAATTCCCTACCCACTTTATAAACTACATTTTGTATTTTTTTCTGTATTTTTGTTGCATTTTATTTTCTATTTTTTGCTTGATGTGTTTCATTTCGTATATTTTTAATTAAAATGTTTTATTTAGGTTTCAATTTTTTTGGGTGCTCCTTACACAATTGTATTGATATATTTTACTTTGACTATAGTAATGCAATATTATAAAACACTCCTATTTGTGGATATAATTGTATGAGCGAATGACAAGATTATGCTTTTTCATTATTTCGTTTCCCAGCCCTTTAATAATTTTTTTAAAATGAATTTTTTTTTAATATTTTTAAAATGATTTTATTTTAAGAATTTTTCTTTTTCACTTTTTATCAGTATTTATTATATTATTTTGAATGTTTTACCTATGTTTTTAAATTTTTAACAAAATATATAAATACATTAGCGTGAGGAGCACTATAAAAATTTTTTTTGAAACAAAATACAGTAGAACACGTGAAGTAAAAATATCACATGAAAACAAAAATTAAAATGTAAGGAAAAAGCAGAACAAAACATGAAACTAAATCTATAAAGCGAGTAGCGAATTCAAATGAACTTACACGAACGGGACATTTTTCAAGGATGATTTAAAATAATTTCGTAACAAGATTGCCAGATCACAAAATATGAAAACAGAAGCGCAAATTGAGGTAAAAGCGTAAATTGAGGGATTTTGTTTTGTAGCGCGTTCTTACTGCAGTACTGAAGCGCGTTTGATTTGTTAGTTACCAAGGATGGGCCAGAAAATGGATGTCCTGTAATTTTATACTAAATAGGAAATATTACACTGGATAATTTAAAGAAGTTTACAATTAATAAGGCTGATATTTAATTATAAAATTTTAATGATTTTAGAAAATTAACTTTTATTTAAGAAAAAAAGAGCGAGATTTTAACAATTATCTTTACAATGGGAAAGATATTTTTCTTCAAATTGATGAAATACCACAAGAATCTAATTTTTCATATCTTTTAGTTAACTTATATTTGCAATATTATAAAAAAAAATTATACTCTTAATATTAAATCTGTTATTAGATTTATTGATGATTTAATTATCTTTAATTTTCAAGATTATACAATTTTATTAAATAATATTTATCCAGAGGAATTATTCTTGCGCCGTAATCATGATGATAATATTAAATTAAATTTTTTGGATTTGGGTATTATAAAAGAAGAAAATATCCGCTTTATCGTTATATTATACGATAAAAGAAATGATTTTAATTTTAATATTATATAACTAATTACTTGGAATTCTAATGTTTCTGAAAACATCTATTTAAATCCCATTTTTAATCAAACGAATAGAATTAAAGGAATATGTATTAATGTTTGTTTATCCAAAAAACAAATTGACAAACTCTTTCAAAATCTGATAAAAAACAATGGATACCCAACTAAAGAAATTAAATTCGGTATAAAGTCATTGACTTAATTGCAAATAAATTTACTAAAAAACTTCTTTGTTAATTTATATATTCATGTATTTTTTGCCATATGCAAATCCATTTCAGGCAAATCTGTGGCTCAAATTATTTTCAAAACAGGCAATTAATGTTTCTTTCTTTCTTATTCAATAAAAGTTAATTTTCTAAAATCATTAAAATTGCATAATTTAATATCAACCTTATTCATTGTAAACTTCTTTAAATTATCCAGTATAATATTACCTTGATCACATCCGCTTTACTTAACTTTTTACTTAAAGTGTTCCATACTATTTTGCTTAAAAGAAATTTTTTTTTGATACAATATTAGAAATCACTCTTTTTTGTGGATATAATCGCGTGAGTTAATGAAAAGATTATATATTTTTTTCCCGGATTTTTATTATTATTATTTTTCTTTTTCTCTTCATACATTGTTTCATATTTTCCCATTTTGAACACATTCATATATATATTCTGAAGAATAAAATAGATTGTGATGTTTTTAAACTACTATAAGTATAATCCTTTTTAATTTATGACAACGATTAATTATCGTATTTAATACTTGTTTTTATGTAATGATCTAATTGAAAATATTTTTAACACGAAAGTACTTTTTTTTGGTTTCGATTTATTCTATGTTTCAGGAAGTGAATGTAGAAATTATATTTTTATATGCCTACTCTATACTTTTCCTCTTATATTATATAAAAAGGTATACTTTATTTTACATTGATTGGGCGGATCTTAAGAAATTCACTCAAATTACCATTTACCGTTTGATTGTTATTTTGAATTAAATGAATCAGTAGTTTCTTGTCGATTTAATCATGATTTAACTTTGAATAATCTGAGCACTTTTCAAAGGAACAAATAGCTGCTTTAATACTTCTATAAGCTCGTTGAAAAAATTAAAACAATATCAACTCGTGTCAATTTATACAAATATTACAATTTTTCAAGAGCGAAATAAGTCATCCGGTAAAAAAAAACAGCATTTAGAACAAATTAAGTAGCTTTTCAGACCAAAGCAGATACTTGAGAAACAAAATAATATTTTTGCCGAAAGAAGTATTTGGAATAAATGAAGTAGATTTAATGCCATTATAGGCATTGCAAATTTCCTAGTTTTTTTATTTTCTTTTTTAAGAAATTTCTTTAATTTCATTAATTTAGTGTTTTTTAATTATTCTTAAGAGCAATTGTTTAATTTTCATCCCATTTTCAAAAGCGAACACAAATATTTAATTATTTTTTTGAACTATCTACGTAACGGCTGATTTTTTAATTCAGTACAAGTGAATAACTCATTAATTTGCTCTCTTGATTATTCGAATATCAAAACCTATTTTTTACCTCTATTTTCTTTAAGCTGCCTTATTTCTCTAATCACCAAAATCTTTTGATTACAGAGCTAAATTCTCGCTGTATTTTTGGTGCTTACGCTGTAGTCAGATTATTTAAAACTTGATATTACTAACGTGGGGTTGGCTTTATTTTTGGCTATATTATCTATCGCTAATTGGCCAACTTTGAATTTTTTTCCATGCTACTAAGAGTCCGTTAGTATAAATATTCATTCACTGGTAATATAAAATTCTTGCCGCTAAGACAAAGGGTTTTTGAATGCCTGCTGACCTATCAGTCTGAGCGTCAATAGTTACAAAAAGGTTTTTTAAAATTGTTTTGAAAAATATGTATCTGTCTTCGCCTTGTAAGGAGGTGCTGCTTTATTTTATTTTTGTATTTTCTTAATAGGGATATATTTGTTCCTTTTCAAATCCACCTTAAATAAAACAAGTTTGATATATCTAGACAGTAATCTCTCTTCACTAAGACGCAAAGTACCGGAAATTTCTACTATATGAACAATTCTTCAACGGTTGTACTTATACCATACGAAGTATTTGGAATCTAAAAAGTAGTACTTGGATAAAATAAAGTTTTTGAAGTAAACAAAGTTACATTGAACCATTGAAAACATTTAAAATAAAAGAAGCGTTCCTTGGGTCATAGGAAGAATTTGGATCCAAAGGCATAACATTTTACTATATATAAGCAGTATTTGGGGTATATGAAGTAATACTTGGACCATAGGAAATATTTGGATCTTTGAAAATATTTGGAATATGAAACGTAAAGTGAACTGTAGGAAGTATTATAGTAAAAAATATAGTATTTGGATCAAATGAAGCATTAGGAAAAAAAAACATTATTATTTCTCAGAATTTGATTGTTTGTATCCTCTAGGAATGGAAGTATGAGAAAAGCAATTGAGAATAACTTACATTACTTTAACTGCCATGCATGACTTTTATGAAACTGTCAATGCGTGCACTACTTACGCTCTTAAGGTAGTTTTTTACAGGATCTTGATCGCATGAAATAATGTTTATTAGCAAATAATATGCATTTTTACAACAATTATAAATAAGTGATAAGATCAGTCCATTTTTGATTAGTGCTTTTTGTGCTAATTATGAGAACTGTTTAAAACTTCATTATAAGGAAAGGCCATTGTATTGTGAAAAAGAAAAACGTTTGTGATTTAATTTTTTACAATTTAATATTTAACTTCAACTCTGTATTGAGATTCATTGATTTCATGTACTTTTCCTCTAATCAGAACTTCTCGCTAAATTGCTACTTTTTAAATATGTATGAGATATCTTTAAGCTATTCGCCCTCTTTAAAGTCCAGAAAATTTTTAAAAACAAGATGGTATTTACAGTAGAAAATTAAATCTAGTAGTGTTTAAGGTGTTTAACAGTTGATTGTATTTTCCTTGTTGAAAATGCTTCCTATAGCACTCTTCCAAGAGCGTGATTTACGGACACATGTTCTACAACTATAAATGCTTTTTCTCTTCTGTCTTTATCTGAATTTTTGCTATATATTTTTTCGATTATATTATTTTAATATCATGAGTCTTAAACACTACTAATAAGTTTTTTAACTCTCCGTATTTCTAGCTGTTAAATAATATGTTGAGTAAATGCCCCCTCTATGTTATAAGGTTTCCTTAACGAAAATTAACGACTATACTGTTAACTCTTAATCAAAAGTACTTTCTATGGATGAATACTAACTTAAAATAACCATAGACCTTGTTTCTTTTCACAAGACAAGAAAAGCATTTAAAAATACACGGAAGAATTTTTTATTAATCCTTTCCGTACAATTTCATGAAAGTGGTCTGAGAATTCCGATAATAACGAATTACATAAATTCTGATGAAAAATACTGATGGAAAATAACTAATGCACACTGTATAAAGTACTCAAATTTCACGAAACTTCCTTCATTTTTGATGAAACTCTTTTCTAGTATATGAACCGATTGAACATTTGTCAATTCACTTCTTCGAGGAAACGAATTTCTTCAATAGTAAAGAAATACCTCGTTATATTCTTTTTTTATTATAAAATAATAATAAATCCTCCAATGCCTAATGTGTGCAACTTTTCCAGAACAGAAAAATAATTTCATCCTGACCTGAAGCGGGATTCGATTTCGGGGTCTTTTTGATACGAGGCTCCTTGACCAACTTAACTCCTTAACCACCATACAGGCCAGTCAACTTAGCTCGTCACTTTATTGTTAATCGTGTTGTCTTCATCGTAGCTTCATAGTTCTTGTTAACTATCTTCAACAATGCACTGTGAGGAAGTTTTGAATTGAGGAAACGAATTCGACATACCTTTGGGGTTTCAAATTTCGCCTCAAATCACATGATTTCGTGACTCAAAGATTGCTGAATCGTCAAAAATGAGATTTTTATTTCTGAGAGTGATAAGATAAATTCTTTTTAAGTTTCCATCCATAGCCTTAAAATACTTAAGTTAGAATTCAATTTTCGGAATTAAAAGTCAAAAAAAAAAATATGCTGGTATTTTTCGTAACTATTACTTAAAATATTAAAAATTATATTTCTCATATTTTCTGAGCTATTAAATAATAGACCTTTTGAGGAAACTCCTACTCATTTAAAAGAAGAAACAAAAACTGATTCTAAGGCATCAAATTGGGGTTTAGACTGTACGTCGCCTACTTAATATTTCGCTGTGATTTTAAGCAACTCACCATATGTTTTGAAATAAAAATCTTGATAAGGTCGGGCACCCACGCACCATTCAATCAATTCTTGAAAATTTCACCCCACATTTCATCCGTCAGAATAAAAATCACTTTTACCCGTTGCGAACAAGTACTTTCCAAAATGTACCACCAAATCCTTTCACATCCACCCACCGTTTTTCAAAAAACGAATATGAGTACAATTTCAGATTTTCGAGATTTGTACGTTGTCATCGAGTTATTTTTAGAAACATAAGAACATGGAGTTATCACTCCGAATAAATTTAATGAGGTAAATAATGAAATATGAAATAGAATTTTATAATCCTCTCAAGACGTAATAATTTTATGCATAACGATCACAAAATCAGCTCTTTGTTAAGGGTCATGAATGGTATTAGACGTTTGTAAATCATACTTGCAAAATAAAATGCCGTTTATTATTTTATTTGCTTGTATTTTGTGACTAAAATATCGGAATTTAATTCTAAGTAAAAATAATAACAGTTTTTATTATTTAAAATTTGAATTAATAATTTTAAATTTCTATTTCTAGAAATCTACTCTTTTCTCAGTCTTTTTAATAAATTTGATTTATGCTTTTTTAACATGGTTCTTAATTATATACACAATTTATATTTTGATTTGTACTGCATACTCAAAAAATGAAGAGTGAGGAATATCATCTATTGTTGTTTCCACAGTTGATGCACGTTTCGTTTTCTAATCAATACACAGCAAATGTTATCTCCTTTTTTATTGGATGTTTTTTATTAGATGATTTTCATTAGATGTTTTTATTAGATGTTTTTATTCGATGTTTTTATTCGATGTTTTTATTAGATGTTTTTTTATTAGATGTATTCCCCAAATCATCGATCCTTTTTAGAAAACCCTATATGTCAATTGCTTATAAAGACTCTTCGCACTTGAAAAAGAATTTTTTGTAGCATTGTTGAATTTCCCAATGTTCCAAATAGGAAAATATGTGAAAAGCGCATTTAAAAGATTGCCTAACAATAAGATTCAAATAAATTTCGCACTGAAAAAAATGGTTAAAACTACCAAAATTTCGTTATTACCCTGTTTCTGGTTCCATGGGAACACCAAAAAGTTTGGTAATTGTTCTCGATTAGCTTTGGTAATGGTTTTGAAAAAATTTGACAATGAAATATGGTCTTACAATATGTGATAGAATCTGGTAAATGTAATAAATTTTGGTAATTTTATCATGATACCTTAGAACATTGCATAACAACCGTTTATTCGGTTGAATTAACTTTTCAGTATTGTATTTTTACTAATTGTGTTGTAATAAGAACTAAAATTTTGAAAACCAGAATTTTCGGAAAAACCGTTATCATATGAAGGGAAAGATTAAAAAATGAATTGTTTAAATATGTTATGTTTTTTTATCAGAAATGTCATTATCATACAATACGGTAATTTTATCACTTCTTTCTCCATCTAGAAGAAAGTATAATTAAAGAATATGTTCCAGTCACTAGTATATTCTTGATTCAGCTTTTGCTCTATTTTTAGTAAGCTAACAAAAACATTAATTAGAAAGCTAATTAAGTTTCCTTTGTATGACAATTGATCATTCAACATTCATTTTGATTATATCTTCATTAATACATCAGAATTCCTAAGTATATTAAACCTAGCAAGACCTCTTTGAATAAACTTTCTATTATTAGTTTACTTCTTAAACCATGGGATGTTTACATTATCTTTACATTTAATCAAGTACTTTGCATGTTGCTTATTTGTTCATATTTTTCTTTTGAAAATATGATTGAAAAAGTCTACGTCCTCATTGATTTTATTTTTTTAAATTTAACTTCATCTTTTTATTTTTTATTTTGCCATGTCTTTGCCAGTTCCTTTTATCTTCAGACTATTTTTCAACATACTAACTATATTACTTATGGGAATTACCATGTCTTGAGATTGAAGTGTAGAAGACTATATGGCGCTTAGAAAATTAATCCGGTACTTCAAAAACTATGAATGTAAAGTGCTCAAAAAGTAGACGGCAAACTCTAAAAGACTTTTGATCTAAGGATCGGATCTTCATGTTCTAGAACTCTATCTTAAGGGTCCGAGGGGTTGATCTCAATATGCCATTTAATTACTACATACGATATTTTCAGTTAAGAAATCAGACACAAAAACGTACTTTCTCTGAATAATCATGCTTTTTTCATAATGGATTTGGATTTTTGACCCCCAAAATGTATGAAATACTCTCAATCTGGGAAATATGGTCCTGGTAGTATGATCACGAGAGTTGTCGAAACATTGGACTCCTTAATGTTAATTTAACTTTTTGAGTATTTTGGAAAATTTCGAGAATTTTTTAAGCAAATCGAAAACTTTTGCTCTCAATTATAAAATTTCTTTATACCTGGAGAGTTCTATGCAAAAAGACTAAGAATTTATTATTTTTTGTTATTTTACTTTATAACAGTTGAAAAATTTAGTATTATAGGGCATGCAATTTTTTGCATTCTTTTAAGGAATGTAATTTTGCATGGCAAAAAAACAAAAACAAAAATTGGGCGTAATTGGTCGAATAGTTTACGAAAAAATGAATTTTTGAAATTGAACTTCTTTAAAATTCGATTTCTCAGAAACTAGTTAACTGATTTCGCTCAAATTTTGTATTTTAGCATGAAAAATTGCATTCTCTAAAATGATGTAAACATTTTGTAACTTACAATTTTAAATAATTATAAATAAGTAGAAAGTACTTAACAAATGTGAATATTGTATGTACTTTACTTTTAATGTAATTTTATTTAATATGATGCAGCAAATAATTTTAAATACGAAAAAGCATCTTATATAATATTGCAATGAAAAATAAATTTGTTATTTAATACTTTCCTGCATCATAATCTAGTTTAAATATAGAGTTTTCAACTATGCATTGCAAAAGAAAGAATACATTTGAATCGAAATTTGAAAACTGATATCGAGAGATTTATTTTACGGAAATTTAAGAAATTTTGCTGTTTTGATTTTAAATATACGTATCATACTAGTGAAACAAAGCGTTTTTTGTCGAATAAATAACGGGAAAAATTAAATGTCAGGATTCTGGATCAATGATTCATGAGTCTCGTTTTCTGAAGATTTAAAAAGCTATGTATTTTGAATAAGAAGCGAACAGTTTTTATTTGAAATATATAAAATCTAAATATAACTCAATTATTATAAAAATTTCCGACGTCAGCGTGCATTATCAATGAAAGAAAATACCGATGAAGCAAAAGAAAATGTTTCGTCAAGATATTATGCAGACAAATATTTTAAATTTTATTTTGCTTGAAATTATTCAGTTCAGTTATTGAACAGATATACCTGGAATATTTTAAATGAAAAATCTACTTTGAAAAAATTATAAATTTGTTTCATTTATAATAAAGATACTTAATTAACATATATTTTCTGCATATTACATAGCAAAGAATTTCTATTTAGTTTTAAAACAAAATGTTTTACTTTTAAAACTTAATTTTATGAAAAATAGCATTCAGTGAACTTGTATAATTAATCGAATGAACACAACGATACTAAGTTACTATGTTGAAATTCTAAAATGATACTAAAAAGCCTTTGTACTATTATTTTGTTTGAGCTCTTTGTACAATTTCAAAATAATTCATTTTGTAAAAGATCTTTCACAAGTTTTTATAGCTATGAAAATTTAAATAAGAATTCCAAAAAAAAAAATTCTGGATGGAGCTGTAATGGTAGCCAAATTATTTCTTATGAAGAAAGAAAATTCATTCAAATTTTATAGTGCTCCTTACACTATTGTATTGATATGTTTTAATTTGGCTATATTATTATAACAGTAGAAAGCACTATTTTATTTCGGATATAATCATTCGAGCTAATAATGAGATTATATCTTTACCTCATTTCATTTTCCCCCCCTTTTTTTTTACATTTAAAAATATTTAAAATTTGTGTTTATTTTTTAAATACATTTTTGAATAAATTTTTTCTTCTTCTTTAAAACTCTTTCCTTCCTTTCTCTGCATCTTTAACTCATATAGTTAGTGTGTTTAGCAGCGACTTCTAAATTAGTTTGCAAGACTTGCATACTAGATTCGTTTTTTTTGTGTCATAATTGTATTTCCTATCAATTGAGCTAATCAGACAAGGTGTTGATGTTTTTTTATTCCATGTCTTTTCAGTATTCTATTTCTAAAATTTAGAATAATTAGCTGGCTTATATAGAAGCTTTTCAGATGGAGAAGGTAAGTAGTTTTGATCAGGAATAATTGCAGTAAATGCTGGTGTCTATCTAGCTGAGAGAGAATTGCGATTGAACTTGCTGTATCTGGGTATCAGGAGAGTTTTATTTAAAAAAATAATTTTTTATAACTTTTAACTAACCAAGCTCATAGTGATTAGTTTTTTAATATTTTTTCTTCCATACAATGTCAACTTTTTATTGTACTTTTTATTTAGCACATCTAGTTGCCTTATGAAGAAGAAAAAATCTACAAGTTATTGAAAAATTTATTTGTCTTTTAATTTCATAAATAAATATCATGCATATGAAATATATCTAACCGTAGCTCAAAAAAATTAATTGCTCAAAAATATTTCTTTCTTAAGTTTAAATAACCATCAAATCAATAGCTTTAAATACTTAAAGTAATAATTATGATTAAATTAACCAACTTAAAATAATTATAGCTCAATATGAAGCCTCTGTTGCTGATCAAAACAACAATAAATTTAGGAAGTACTGCAGTAAACCTTATGTATAAACTAATCACAGAGTTTTTCTTTATCTTGTGAAAAGATGTTTTGAATTCTCGCAGGAATTCAAAGATTTGAATACTTAGTGATTAAATATCTAATTCCTTAAAATCACTGTCAATTTAAAATACGCTTAATTATTTAGCTCGCTATACACTAAGATTTAAACACATTTGTTACTAATAAGTCGCAAAAGATATTAATTTTAAGAAAAATATTTAATTGAGTAACAAGCAGATTTTTCATTTACGATTAGGTGCAATTCCTTTTCTAATCGAAGCCACGTGAATGGAAATGAATTTTAACCAATAACTTTATTGAATTTCTTTAATGAAATAAGGAAAACAGAAAATACCATAAGTTGAAGAACATCTCAAAAACGACATTAATTTTTTTCCTCGGCTATGTGTTTTAAAATTGGTTTTGAATAATTTGTCCTGATTTTAAACTTCAATTTTCTACTCCACTTCAAGATTTGTTTCGTTGTAACAAAAATTATAACAGATTCCGGAAAATTTCTGAAAGTTGAAACCGAATTTCTTTTTATTAAGATTTTTTATTTCAAAACTGATGGTTGATTGGTTGTGTGTGTGCGGTTGTCGTGTTATGGACATGTAAAATAAATCAATAATAAATCAATAAGACATTACATACGACCAAAAGTCCTATATAGTGTCTTATAGTGGACCAAAGGTCCTATACACTGCTTTAGCTATATAATGGCAAATAACCGGATAAAGAACTTCTTGTGGACAGACACTAATCTGGTGTAAGATGGCCAAAATGGCAGGACAGGAGAAGAGAAGTTCAGGTGATAGTTTTGAGTCAGAAACTTTGCAGTTCCATCTCTTTGAATTTTCATTACTCTCAGGGGGTATGTTCTGAGTCTGGTAAGGGTGTTCTCCAGGGTCCTACTTTGCGTCTAGTTCACAAATTGGATGTTTAATTTTCACTGCCCTGTCCATTAATCTTGAATTTGCCACTGCGTTAATATCATTAAATGTTACCACTCAGGGCAATTTATCATAGTTGAGAGCTTCCTTGCCTCTTTTGCCAGGGCATCTGTGGTCTCATTCTTATCAATTCCAACATATGCTGGCACCCACTGCATGATGCATTTTTCCTATTTAAGCTGATGATTTTGTGCAGTGCTTAGCGTATGTTCAGCACTAGTCCCGAGTCTCCTTTTTGAATTGCTTGAAGAACAACTTTGGAATTTCTGAAGATAAGTTGACTACTGGGTCATATTTGGAGCAGAATTCAAGAAGATAAGTTTTAATTTCTGTGTTTTCGGTAAGTGTTAAGTTATGCATTGGTACCTGCAGGATCACATACTTATTGTGTTCAAATACAATCTTATGTCTAGTTGTTTTATCAAAGTGCAATGCTGGGAATCATTTGAGTCTGGTACTTTTGCTCCAGATTTGCTCCAGCTCCAGGTCTCTAATCTTGCTCCAGTTTTATACTCTTGCTTGATACTTTTGCTCCAGCTTGATTGTCAATGTGATCTTTTTCACAACTACTGATCTTATTAGTAAAATTGATAACTTAAAGCTTCCTTCTGCTTTTGAGTAGTTGTAATTCACATTCTTGCTGCGACTTGACATTGTCAACGGAACAAGAGCTTTGTGATGATTTTTGAAGCTCTAGTCTGTATGCTATCTATTTTTGTAACGTAGAACTCGAAGCATGGGGAAAAAATCAGCGATGCATATTCCATAATGGGTCAAATTATCGTAGTATATGTTGTTTTCTGGTTTTGTGACTTCCTAATCTCACATACACATTTCAAGATTCGTAACTTTTTAAAAGATTTATTGGTACATTTCTTGACATGTTCAGAAAAGTTCAGTTACAGCATCTTAAGCTAGTCCTAAGTGAGCAGGATTTTCCGTCTTTTATAGCAATTAATTTTTTATGACCAAGTTTGGTAAGAATAGATGTCTGGGTTTTCTGTCTGCGGCAAAAATGTTATCTGATGTTTTGTGCCGATTTAATTTTAATTTTATGGAGTTTGGCCACTTCAACATTCCTTTCAATTAATGGTTGAGAAAATATTCGGATGGCTTCATATCTTCATCAGAGTGCCATATAGTAATATCGTTTGAGTAACATGCCAACTTCCTTTCCTTGTAAAGATAAAGGTGTATATTGTTGACGTAAATTAGAAATAAATGAAAACTGAGGACAGAACCTTGTGGTACATCTCCCCAAATCTTCTTTCTCTCATGCAAGCAGACAGCATTGAAGCGTACAGTTTTTCCTGTTCCTGAGAAAATCTGATATCCAAATTAAGGCATTGCCTTGCATATCCATTACGTGAGCGGTCTCTATGAGTTTCTCTCTCCACACAGTTTCAAATGCTGAGGTCATGTCCAGGAAAACAACAGTAGTCTTCTTGTGTGGTTTGTAGGCCGTCGATGATGGATTGACGGACGTAGAAAAAGTTGATTTTCTTTTCATTTTAGAGTTCTGTCAACACTCTGTTCTGAACAATTCGTTCCATAACTTTACAAAGAATGCTTGTAATCCATAGTCTTGTAGACATCTAGTTTTTGCATTCTTCTGGAGATTTCCCAGATTTAACAATAGAAGCTATGAGGGAAGTTTCCCACGTCTTGGGTAGTTCTTCCATTATCCATGATATATTGATGATATCTAGAAAATAGTTTCTGATGCTTTCTTCGAAGCGTTCTACCATCTCTCCAAATATTAAACCTTGTTCTGGTGATTTCCCATTGGGGATTTGATTTATTGATGGTTCCAGTTCACTCTTGGTGATATGTTTGGAGAAGCTGTCAAGCATTTTTACGTTCTTGCTTTAAAATTAATTCTTCTAACAGTTTTTCTTAGTTTTTTGTCTTCTGCTTGGAAGTGAAGTCTGCTCATCTTGGAACAGTATTTAACTAAAAGATTAGTAGATTTTTTGTTGGTGTCAGCTAATTCATTCTATGAAAGGATAACGTTTGAAGTTTGAATCTTAGTATCGACCAAACCGTAAATATTGCAACTGATAATATACTGATACCAAAACTGATAATAAGCATAAATGAGATAAAACAGGTTGTTGGGCATTATATAACCTTGAAGAACAGAACAAAGAATTTTGCACGAATTTAATGCTTTTTTTGTGCCCTTTCCTTTTTTTCATTTGTATTTATTTATTTTTCAGTTTAAGCAAAGACACATCTGTACTGTCTTGAGATTTCTCATTAATTGAGATTTAAAATTTTTGCTCACCATTTGATAATTCAAAAACTGAAATTTCATGCCACTTTATTCACAATAGCTTTTACAATCTGATAGGATATTTGTGACATTTTTTACATATTTCTAGAACTTTCGGTACATGCTTCATTTTTGATTAAGCGTATTGGTATAAATAAATTTTTCGACTTTTTTACGGCTTGCTGGTTTTTTGAATATCATAAAAATATTGAAAGCAATACAAGTACCTGTCTATAAATACATTAACAATGTAGTAATAATTTTTATTGCAATTTCTTAAGATTGCAATTTGCATTGTAATGAATGTTTTCAGTATACTCCGCTATAGTGATGCAAATCAACGCTGTATCGGTAGCTGAATTAAAACAAAAGCTTTTATATTTTCAATTTTCACTAAGTTAACGTTCAAAGATAATTCATGTAAATTAATTTAAATTTATAATATTGAAACAAAAAATTATGCATTTATAAATTTATAGAATCATATTCAGTTCATATTTGATGTATTTATATAATTAAAGAGATATAACGTACTCAAATAAGTTTTTTTAAATTCTTTATCAAGTAGAAACAAATAATACAGCATATCATTTGATGTGAATTTTTAAATGTTACAATGTTATTCCACTGGGAGATCATTTTCGAAATACTTGAAATTGAGTCACAATTTCCATTAGAAACTGCAAAATAAATGTAGAATAGTTAATATAAATATTTTTATCTTTCTTTTCACGTGGTTACTCGTCAGCTTGATAACTTCATCAGTAATTCTTTTTTCCACCATAGTGTTCATGAAAATAATTTTGCAAAATATTTCTATTTGCGTTGTTATTTAATTATATTCTTGTAAATTAGTGCATATTCCCAGTTTAAAAAGAACTGTTTCGTAAAATACTTGTTTGTTTTTAAGAGTTTTAAAATATGTTTAGCGTAAAATAAAATTCCACTGTGAAATTGTTTGTTTTGAAAAACAATAAAGTACAGTTGTAAGAATTAAAATAAAAAATAAAAAATTTTATGAGCAATGAAATTTATTTTAATTAGAAAAGAATTAGAAGAAACTGAAGTTTTAAATTAAACTATTGTGAGAATTTTAGACGTGTCGAGAAATGTAATTTTTAACAAAGTATTCTAAAAATGTTATCAAATTAACTAGATTCAACTCAACTCTGCGTTACATATTTGCAGATAAAGGGGTTTATGTTCAAGAATGGTTTATGTCCATTTTCTACCCTCTATTGTATTTTGAGGATTAATAAGTCTTGACAAATCAATAACGTAGAAAACCAGTTCTTCCTGAGAGTTATTACACAGTAAAAATAGGCCATGCTTGGGGAAAATGGTTCCTGCCCGTATGAATGGTGAGGAATGGTTTCTGTCCAAAACTCGAAAACGCCTGCGGCTATTTCGCATGAAGGCATTGCATTATGCAATGGACGTTTACATAGATTTTACATAAAAAATATACATTTCTGACTTGGCCTATAAGGATACCTAAGGTGAGTACAGGCGACTCCAGGATATCCTTCAAAATGTTTTTTTTATGGTGACTGTATACCTGCTGGAAAAAATAACGAGCTGCTGCATCTATCAAGCCTTTACGGGGTGTAAAGGAGTGGAAAACCGGATTAACAAGCACGAGTAACAGGAAGAGAAATTATCCACAAAAGAAAACTTGACAACACTAGTGACATCATAAGGATCTGATTTAAGGATTTTAAAAGACCCTAAGATCCACGAAGTGCGTGTGATATACGTGTTTCTGAAATCTGTGAAATCGAAAGTCCTGAGGTCGGTCGGTAAGCATTTCCATGAGTGCGGGGATCCAGAGAAAATGTCATTCCCCTTCTGACATATGTCTAAATTGTGGAAGTAGCCAACCAAATGAGCAATGCTGCCCCCTTTCCAGATGATTTTGAATCAAGTCGCACTTTCACTCTTGCGGTGTTATCTTAACAAACGATAGGCGCTCCTTCCAGGCGTCATTCGCAATGCCTCCATTCGGCGAGTTGGCTTATCTAAATGTTAGAAACAACAGCTGAAGCAACACAATTTTATACCTTCTGCGTGTACAAATAAAATATTAAAATTCATCCAAGGTGCATTAATTTTCCAATAATTTATTTCCTTCAAGAGTTCAGGTTGGTACTAATAAAGAAATCGTTAAAAAATTGATCACTCAATCAAAGACATGTACTCTGATGAAACTAATTAAATTAACGGACTAAGGTACTTGGATGAAATTAATCAAATCAACGGCCTCTGGAAAGTAGTTAATTTAAATATAAGCAAGTAGCTTGCTATGCGGTCCTGTCTAACTAAAATTTTATGCTCTTGAAATTAATTTTCTATTTTCGATATCTCACATATTACTGCAAAGAATGGGAGTTTAGCGTTACGGTTTGAAACTTTAATGGCCAAGACTAAACATGTCACGGGTTAGGTCATTGTCCTTTCAACTCAATTACGGAACAAAATTGTAATCCTTCCGAAGGAGGGAAAACTTAGACGGTGAAAACTTGAGATAATTTAATCAAAATAACATTTGGATCAGGCTGAAGCTGAACATAACACTGTGACAAAATTAGAAATCATTATGGAACGAAGCTTTACTCATGAGCGAATTGATAGTGGAAAGATAGACAGAATTGAATTAAAGGAAGAGGGCAGTGAACCTCTCCGTTGACCATGCTTCACATTTGTATGCTGAACTTTGCTTTTAAAATAAATTTAAACATAATTAAAGTCATCTGTTTTAAATGAATTACCAAGAACTGTCATTAGTCTTAAATTTCTTGAGAGCGACTCGTATTCTTAGCTCCTGATCCATTTTTATAGTATGCACGGCTTTTCCGGAGGTTTCCGCTATTTGTATGGGAACTTTTAATGATGGGGAAATATTATACTGGGAAATATCTGAAAGAAAAGATAAAAGGTTTGTCTCTGAAGGATTCTACTCATAACAGTCATCAAGAGCAAAAAAAGGCACTTAGTCAAATAATTTTATATTATAGTACATTAGGATTTGGATAACAAAAATAAATTGATTGGATAAATAATAAAAATTACATTTTGAGTTTAGCTGGAAAAAAAATCTTAATGGCTGTGGTATTTTAGATGTATATATATAATTTAAATAATTTAATCTATATCAAAGATAAATATACTTCTGTACAGTGATTTAGTAATGTGACTTACTGTACAGTGATTTAGTAATTTAATATTATTTTAGTTTGTAGTAGCAAGGACTATGTACGTGCGGGAAAGAATAAGGGAATAACTTGTGATGTTAATCATTATAAAAGAGTGAGAATCTAACAACAAAAATTATTTAACTTTTTTCTCTTTGAAACATTTCCTTCACAACATTATTTATTTTAAATATGGAAATTGAAAACGAATATTAAATTTAATGCTTTCGTATGAGAGCTTTATGAGCGTATGTAAATGATATAGAAAAGGATGAATTTTATTCTGTATTTATTTTTAAGCTTGATATATCACTTCAAAAACCGACCTTTGGCTATTCCTCTTAGCTGAGCACCATTAATTTGTATTTCACAATTATTTGTGTGCATGATCTAGCAAGATCTGGGGACTAAAGAAACATCTTTGTGAAATATATCGGAGAAGGCCAGGGCTCATTCCGGGCTGTTGTGTCAATGAATCTCAGCGATATTCTTTCAACAGTCTCAATTGTTGGCTGCTTTAAGAGATACTATTTGAGGTTTCTAGATCATATGTTCGGAGCACATTTACTTTGATCATAATTAACGAAATAACTCTACAATTAATTTCCTCTTTGCTATGTCTTATTTTCAATTATACTTTTCCAAATTTATTCTTTACACTTTAATTTGGAAAATGCTAGTAGCTTAGTATAATTATAGGTAATCGTATGAACTTTTCAAGAGCTTTTCTGCAATTTTTTTTTAAAAATTTGCTTTAAATAATGATTATTCATCAGTTGTTATAGAAACTTTAATTTATTTCCCTCTGCATCTTTGTTTTGCAAGCTTGCGCTGGGATTGATGTCGAAAATAAAAAAAAACAATAAGAGAAAGAGAGCAAGTAAGAGAGATATTAAATGTTGCCAAATAAATAATATTATTTTTTTAAAGAAAACATACAAAACGTAATTGAAGAGTCCAAGAGACAGCAGTCTCTAATTTGGATCGATTTAATGACATAAAGTTATCGTTATTCATTATTAATTAGTAAAATTACCTTGCTTTCATTTCTTCTTACTGTAACACACATTCTTTTTCTCGGTGTTTTTTTTCTGTTTAAAGTACTAGTCTAATAATACAAATCTAGGAAATCATTCATTTCGTTATGATCAACATATCAACAAACACTTTGTAATTATTATCCTAAAGCTAATTAAGATATAATTTTAATAGTTACGCTTTAAAAAATTCCCATTTTACGAAGATAATACTAGAGAACTTTAATACAGCAACTATTTATTTACAACTTAGGCAATAATGATAAATGTTAATAAGTTTTACTGTTTTCTTTTATAATCATCAGCATTATGTATAGTACGAAAAAAAATAAAGGCACTACTATGCTCAATAAGAAAAAAAGATAATGGAATGAAATTTAAAAAATACGATTTTTTTAAAAATTCTTTTATTTGAAATTCGATTTTTCAGGAACTGTTCAGTAGATTTCGCACAAATTTTGTATTTTGCCATGTAGAGTTGTTATACCTTACGATTTATAATTGTAGAATTGTTATACTTTACGATTTATAATTGAAGAATTGTTATACCTTACGATTTATAATTGTAGAACTGTTATGCCTTACGATTTATAACTGTAGAATTGTTATACCTTACGATTTATAATTGTAGAATTGTTATACCTTACGATTAGGATTTTTTCGGGCCTTTATTAAATAAAATCATAAAACATTATAAATATTTACTAAACATTACTTTTTGCATCTAATTATCTTTGGATAAACAAATTTTTAAGTGTGTGCAAAAATGTTCCAATTCATTGAAATAAGTTATGGCAAAGAGGACAGCTCTTTTGGGAATATATTTCCCTGATTGTTGCTAACCCCTATATTTTGGGGTTAAATTTTTGAATCTGTTGGGAAAAAAGTATGTTTTCAGATAAAGTACGGTTATGTGTATGGTTTTGTAACCTGAAATATCGTCTGCACTAAATAATTAGCCTCTTTAAAGTCAACCCTCGAACCATTAAGATTGAGTCTTTAAACGTGGAGGTTTGGTCATTAGATCAAAAGTTATTTAGAATGGAATGTTTTTCTTTGTTGGGTGCATTGTACAACTCTTTGTTGGCAATATGCAAGTCGTGAGTGACTTTTTTCCAGCGAGTATTTTTCTTGTTGATTGTTCGAATGGAGTGGTCCAAAGCCTGAATGAATGTTATAAAGAGTTGCCTTCTCTTAAGAATTAATTCCAAGTTAGTGGGCGAAAGACCAGGGCCATTGTTGATGATATAGCTTTTCCTTGCTTCATCTATGCATTTCTTTTTCACTAGCATTAGAGTGATTTGACCTATGCATCTCTGTCATATTATATAGCATCTATATTAAAAATTTTACCCATGGCTTTGTCAGTATTCTGCAAGGCAATAACGACTCTCTACAAGACTCTTGAAGATCTTTATGACACAGTCATGTTATATAATTTCTGAGACAGTAAATCTTCATGCTATTCCTATCTATAGTCCCTAGTGTAAAAATATCATGGTGACACTCATTCGACCACCAGATAAAAAAAGCTATTTTTTTCTTTTCGTTTGTGCTTACGAGAGTGATTTTAGAAGGAATAATTTATTTGTTTTAAGGTAAATTGCATATATCTGTTGTTAACCTGGGGTATAAACTATATTAATCGATTAAGTTGTATCGCTACTCTACAATAGTGCTATCACTTTTAAAGTTCCAATCCTTTTACTATAACAAATTTTAAAAATACAAGAGATTTTTCAGGTTGTTTTGAAGAACGACCCCGCTGAAAGAAGAGTCTTTCTTAATGCGTTTTATAAGAGCATAAATAAACTACATAAACATTAAGTTAATTGTGTTGCTAGGCACGAAGCCACTAGTTAATTTGCAGTGAAAATAAATATGATTTTGCAGTTATACAATTAGTTAGTTAAGATTAAGATAAAGTTTATTATGCTCCTATATAGGAAACCATTAGTTAACAGATTAATTCTGCTAAAATTATCGTAATCATCAATAATGACATACCTGGAAAGAATTCATAATTTAGGTTAATAAAATGAAAATATAATGTATTTAAATCATTCTTTTGATAAATTTTTTATTTGTATAGCAAAGGTTTATAGGAAATTCTAGTTATAGTTTGTATTATCACTCATTTAGTAAAAAATATTAAACTGAAAATTAAATTTAACCAAATTAGCGATTTTTGTGCCATGCTCTAAGATATCATGATAAAATTACCAAATTTTTTTCACATATTATAAAACCATATTTTATTGTTAACCTAAGTTATTTCTAAAGCCCTTCGGTAAAAATTACAAAGCTTTTTAGTGTTCTCATAGAGCCAAACACACAGCAAATTTTTCTATATTCTAGAAGTTTTGTCCATGCTTTTTTTCTCAGTATTAATTGAAATGAAGATAAAGTTGATTATGTTACCATATTTGTGATCATTATTTAGCTGCAATGAAGACAAAATTGATTATGTTGTTATATATGAGACCAAAATTTAACTACAACGAAGATAAATCTGAATATGTTGTCATAAATGGGACCATTACTTAGGTGCAATGAAAATGGAATTGATTATGGTGTTTTATATGAAACCATTATTTACCCGCGATGGAGATAAAGTTGATTATGTTTCTACTTGACAATACAATATTGATTATAATAAAAAAGTTATTAAGCTCAAGAAATAATAATTTAAAAGCTAAACTCTTGCAATAAGAAGTTTTCTTTTATTAATTGTACCTATATTCTTTTTAATATTTTGTGTTTCCCAAAGACAAATCTCTTTATACACTAACAAATATTTTTTTAAAAATAATTACTTAATTTGTTTCAGACAAAAATTTAATTTTAAAGTTATATTTTCATAATTCTTTCCTTAAAGCAGTTCTTACTAGTCAAAACAGTAACATGCATCAAACAGTAAATTGTAACTGTAATTTCTATAAATGTACCGTTACATTCCGAGACTCCAGCTAAATATAAACTCATTCTCGATGATACCGGCTCAGAACATACTCCTAACAGCCATGATAGATCCTGTCAGCGGTGATGTTTCAACTCAACATTCCATCGGGCACGATCCGCACTCCCGTCGTACTACTTTTTCAGGCACTCCCGTCTTACTACTTTTTCAGCCACTCTTCACGCCTCTTATACTTTTCTCAGCAAGGCGGAATAATTCATACTGACCTGTTTACTCGCTCAAAAGTCATCCCGCATCCAGTGGACGTCAGAACAAAAAAAAGATCCACAAGAAAAACCAGCTACAAACCCACTAATACGCCATAAAAGTGATAATCTAAAGCTCCTTAAATATCAATACAATATATAAAATATCAATATCCACAATCTACCCCAAAAATACAATTTTAAAAGAATAAATAAAAATTTCTCATGAAATATCATAATCTTGATTGCATTTAAATTTTATCATAGTGGTGCCATCTATTGAAAAATAACCCTTCTTTAAAAAGTATTGATACAAAAAAAAAACTCCAATAAATTCCTATTTATTACATAAACAGTAAACAGTAACTATTTCACTTTTTAGTTTTATATTTCTCGTATAACAATTTGTTGTTATTTTATGATGCACAAGATGTCTATGTGTTTTAGAAGTTTATGAAGTTGTCTGTAATAATTTAAATTCGTTCTAAAAATACTTTGTTTTCCTAAAACTTAGCAATAGTCCGTAACTAAATAAACTCAAAAGTTTTAATTTTTAGAGACGTCTCCATGCTTTCAAATGATAAAAACATCCATTATTTTTCATAGACGATAAAGAACATTGAGAACTATATGCTTGTAATTCAAAAGTTTCTGCATCTCATTTTTTTTTCATTTTAAAAAAATTCTGCGATGCTTCATACGTTTAAATATATCTTGGTAAAAGCGTTTTTTTATTTACATTTTCACTTTTTTAACCGAAAGATATATGTTTTACATAGTATCTACTTCCTGTGAGAATTTAGTTAACCAGTATTTACTGCAAAGATACTTCCGGGTTTTCATGAATAGTAGGTGAAAATGTGAAAACTTCGAAATTCCCAACTGTCTCAGAGCACATTTGAAGACACTTTTATTCCTGAACTTTATAGAACCTTTAGAGCTCATAAACTTTTTGAGAAACTATTACGAGGAGCATAACTTTTGAAAGTTAAAAAGCGAGCAGCCTGGGTTCGTTCAGTGAAATTTTATCTTCAGATCATAGTAGAAAAATATTTTATGATCAAAAGATTTGATATTTTTTTATCGTACTTTCACTTATAGCTCAAGTAGTAAAGATTATTATTGTTATTTGCAAAGACACCTAAGATCGTTCGCAAAGTTCGTTCACCTCCACAGCCTCATAAAAAGAAACATACTCTTTCGGGTTCTGGTAGATTTGCATATCATATTTTGTAGTTTTTCATTATGCAGTATTCTGATTTGCAGATAAACAAGGTCTTGGCTGTGTATTTAAAGTGAATGAGGTATGCTTTATGAAAAGATTGAATATTTTACGACCCTCTCGTAAAGTCTTTGTGTTTTTCTCCCTACTGTTTTAATTAAAAGTAGTACCGTTTATCTTAATTGAAATCAACTACAGAGAAAACAAATTCTGGGTTCTGGAAGTAGATTCTGGAGTATTAAATAAACATAAGTTGATTCTTTTATGACTGAATAAATTTTAAAGTACACAAAATACATAAATAATATCTCTAATAATAATGCGTTCAGCAAATGGGTGAAACAAATAGATTAATGTTTGGACCATTTGAGCAGGGGTTGGCAATCTGTGGACCAAGGATAGATAGTAATTTTGCTCCCTGCCCTTTTTAACCAAACAGCTGTTTGTAGCTTTTAACTTAGCTTTTTTAATTTTCCCAAAGTATAATAATTTTTAAGCATTTTGCGATTTTTAGCTGTTATGTTTTTCATTAGTTTGAAAAGATCAGAGATCAGTCTTTTCATTCAGAAAATAATAATAAATGAAAATTTAAATTTTTTGTTCCAGACTGAAACCTCTTTAAAGACATCAATAGATATAGAGTTAGTTGACCAGAATGTAAGTTGTATCTAAAATATTTATTTGTAAAATTTACACACAAAAATCACTTTCACATTTTAACAGCTTAAAAAAAATTTTTTGATTACAAATAAATTTCTTTTCTGAACCCCTGTTATGAATGTAATTTTGTACATAAGCTAAAATACAAATTTCAGTCTTTTGTTAAATCTTCTTGACATAAAATTAATGTGGACATCAGTATATGTTCCATCAGATGAAATGGCTTCTCATGGATTGAATATCACTAAGACTTGCTTTAGAGAACTAGTGAGAGGTTTTTTCTTTCTTGCTCAAAAATAATATTTTATAATCATTATATAAATATTAAAAAAATCAGATAATGTCTTACAAATGTTATTTCAAAGTATAAGTACTCAAGCTAAAATAGTCAAAAATATTTTATTTTTATCTGTGTTAAAAAAAGGGGGCCAAAAATTGTAATTACTGAAAATGTACAATAAATTATTAGTAAATTTTGTTATTGATTAAATAAAAATGTAATTTTACAGAAGTTGAAAATGTTGCCATTTTAATATTTAAAAGAAAAGTTATCGCCTGCATTTAAAATTAAAGCAATCTGTAGTACAAATTCGATGAGAAAATGTTTTTCTTATATATATCTCTCTCTAACGTTTTAAAGTTTCATATTAAGTCAATTATGACCTTTCATGTGTTTCAAACAACCAGTGTGCCAAATTATATTACAATCAGTTAATTGTTACAGAAACGCAACCAGTACAAATTGACAGACATTCAGAAGGAATGTTCTGATAACTTACAACGGGAACCTACTAACGGAAATAAAACTTCAAGCAAACTCGTCTGCTTAATAATTAAACTGGAAAATACATAAATGTTTAAGCCATTCAAAATAACTTTTTACTTGTACATAAATTTAAATTGATTTTATTTATTCTTTAAATCCACTAAATGAACAAAATATGACATTTTGTATTTCAAAGTATTCACAAATGAATGGAAAGACAATTTACAAATAAACCAGCTGATTTTGGTTTGTATAATGGTAAAGCTTAACATTATAAATCGTTTATTCCCGAAGAATTGTGTTATTTTAAATATCCTAAATTATTTATTTATTTTCAGTGATATTACGTTAATTTGTCATTTTGTCGAAATATTCGAGTAAAACTGCTTCGTGTCACTTAAGCCAAGTTAATAAGTATTAGTAATATTATATTCAAATGCAACTTTATTATTTAAACACTGGCATTTAAAAACAAAGCTCATTTGGTTATAATTTCAGTAAGTTTTTTAATTTGAATAATCTGAAGACAGCCTCGAAAATTGGAAAGTATATACAAATATTAAATAAAGCGATAAAGTAATTTTCTAAATTGACAATAGCTTGCCTTGTTAATTATTTAAAAGTTATTATATTCGCCATATATATTTTATTTTGAATACTTAAGTGGATTTAAATGTTTCAGAATTAATATAATATTTATTCGAAATGTATTTTTCTTTAGCACAGTCTAATAAAAACACACTGTTGTGTATGGTCAATGGTAAATGTTTAAGCATTTAATATTAGTTAAACTTTTCAAAGTACGTGTGTACGAATTTATATTTTCATTCGTTTTCACAAAATTTTATATTCTGTTCTCATTAGATTTTGTTCCCACGAAGTTCTGCTTTCACGAGATTTTATTCTGTATCCTCGTTAGATTTTGTACCCCTCGAGTTCCATTTTCACACGATTCTATATTCAATCACTATAAGATTTTTCCAATGGAGCCCTGTTTTCATGAAATTCTATGTCCAATCATCGCAATATTTTTTCCCATTATGTTCTGCTTTCACGAGGTTCTATATTCTATTACCGTTAGATTTTGTACCCACCAAATTCTATTTTCACCAGATCCTATATTCAATCAGCATAAGATTTTTCCCATGGTGTCCTGTTTTTACGAGATTCTATGTTAAAACATCGTAATATTTCTCCCAAGGTTGTAACGAGATTCTATATTCTATCCACGTAACTGTGTTCAAGCGAGATTCTATGTACTATCTTAATAAAAATTGTTCCCAAGAAATTCTGTTCTCGCTAGATTTTAAATACTGTCATCGTAATATATTTACCCACATTATTCCGTTTTCGCGAGTATTTTTTAATAGTTTTATTAGATTTTTTCCCTTCAAATTATTATTCCTTTTATTTCTCTTTATAATCAAGGGTTTTATCCAAGCGAGGTTGTTTTTTTTTTCTTAGATTTTGTGTACGCCAGATTTTATTTCTATGAAATTTAGTTAATTGTATTCTTGATGCACTGCATTATTCCATGTTAGCAAAAATTTATTAGTAAGATTGTACGTCACAAGAGTTTTTCTGTATAAATTTTTTATCGAGTTACTCTTATCACGATTATTTTATCGTGGCCCAAAAGTGCAATAGGCTCAAAAAAGCAATTTCGTCAGTATTTACACTGTAAAAAATTCCGGTTCAAATTCCGTACTCATGGCACTCAGGAGCCGGTATTTTTTACCGTAAAATTCCATCTTACCGGAACAGAAAATCTGATATACCATGATTTTTACAGTATTAATTACGGTAAATCACTAAATCGCTGTAATAAAATAAATATTGCTGTAAAAATTACGTTATAATATTTCATGGCAAAAATGGATTTTAATATAAAATGGATTTTACGGATAACGCTTTAAAAGTGCCACTTTATACCATAATTTGATAAAGTACTTCTTACAGCGTCTACTGGATACAAAGTCTTATATAATGTGTAAATATGCGTTTCTATAAAAATTGTATAATATTTTATGCCTCAACATTAGTATAAAGACAAAAAAAAGCCTTTATTCGAACTAAAATTATTTTCTGATGTTTAATAAAATAAAACATCAAACTGATTTATCAAAAAAAAACTGTGAGTAATTTAATCGTTAAAACGTCATTCCACAGGTCTATCTCCAATATCCCCTCTTACATCACACTTCACTCAAATCAATCCATAGCTGCGTAAAGACATACAAATCGATATGCTGCGCATCGGCTGCTCAGGGTTGTTAGAGTGTTAGAATTTAGTTTTGTCTGTTACGGTCTTCAAATAATGGGAACTCCACGTGTTTATGGGTCTCGGGGGCAAAAAGAGTTATTAAGCTCGTCAAGGGATTTCGAAAACCACCTTAAATTAGTTTGCTTTGGTGTTAAGAAGGGTAGCAGTGTTTTTTGTTCTTAAAGATTGTAGGGAATGATTAGAATTTCTTCAGTAACCGATAACCACTGTTGTTAAATCATTGCATTACTTAAATACTATTGCATAAAATACAGATTGATTCATTTTATGCTGAAATAATATTATTTTAAATAAAGTACAGTACATATTATTTTAAATAAAGTACTCGTATTTTGCTTTTGAAAAAGATTTCAGAATTATTATTGATTCTTTTATTTTTCTAAAATTTCTCTTGAAGTATTGATAAGTTACGTATTGACTAAAAGAGAAAGTAACTTACTGGAATTTAATAAAAGCAATTTTAAAACACATTAGTTATATTTGCAATAGCTTTATTACTTAAATAAGAATGAGAATTAAGCATAATAATACCACAAAACAGCTATACTGTAGTTTTGTTTCTATATCTTTCCCCGCAACTGCTAATTTTAAAATCTACTATAGCTTTCTCAGTGATGAAATAAAGAATGAGGGAAGAAAACTCTTAGATGCAGATTAAAAATTACAAACAAGTTACAACATTAAGGTATAGAATGTTGAATAATGGGGTAGGGGAAACAAAAAGATAACCTAACTAAAAAAGGGGAAGCGAAAAAAAAGTGTAGTAATATGAAGAGTACTGTGTTTGAGTAGTGTGCGATGCATACAGTGTGCATGCATATAGTGCACAAATATATTAATGAATACTTACAGTGTGAAGGTGTAGTAATATGATAACTTTTTTTATTTAACCTCCTTCTTTTTTTGTTTCAACTTGTCTGATCTTCTCCCCCTTCTGTATCAGACAACTTCTTTTTTTCCCCTTATTATAGCTTGTCTGCTATTTAATTACATGCGTTTCCATTCACTGTGTTTCCCTCTTTCATTCTGAATGATGAAACTGAAGTTTTGACACATTTTAAATGTAGAACCAAAACTGTAGTATGTCTGTTTTGGTGTCATTATTTGAATTTTATTCCCATTGCTTAGTTTAATTTATACTTAGTTTATTCACAAAGTGCACCATTTCTTAATTTTGAGTTTTACTAAGTATTTAAGATTGCTTTTTTTATCGAGTATAATTGTTCTGTTAATTTTCCTCTTTATCAGCTGTATAAGTATACTTTTTGAAGAACAAATGCTTGCAAATTTCAAATGTGAAATGAAAAGCTTTACTTTAAAGCACCACAATTTCATTTTTAAACATTGTTTTAAGCTTAGCTGAAAAACACAATTATGAAAACAATTATGAATTACGATTTTTTTAAACTTAACTGTAGTTAAGAATTAGTTTTTTCTGATGTATAAATAATTTTTCGGATGTCTTGTGAATTGGAAACCTTTACTATAAAAGATCAGCATTTTTTTTGACCGTGCATTTAACATTTCCTAATAGACTGAGCTTAAAATATGTGAAAAGAAATTTATGCCTGTATTAATACTATATTTTAACTTGTAATATGTTTTACAACATGTTTAAAATTCTTCTTTCTAAGTAGAAGAACTTTATAACTTTTCAACTTTCTTCGGCTAAATTTTTTATCTGATTTATAAAAACTTTGAAAATGTAGGAAGACTCAAGCTTTCAGTGAAATGAAAATGTTTACTTTAGAAAGCCACTGTTTTGTGTTTTGAATATGCTTTTAACAATTTTTATGAATCAAATTTAACAAAAATGTCAGAAAATATAAATTTTAACATAAGTTTAAAACTACTTTTTACAAAGAATAAACGTTTGTGTGTTTTCTTTTTCTAATGAATGTATGGTATAAATATTTTTTTAAACGTAGAAACATTTAAGTATCCTGTAACATGTAAACTTTTGCTTTCAAAGACCACCATTTTACGTTAAGGATATAAACTAAATTTGAAAAAGAGTTATTTATGTCTAAAATATGATATACTACATATGCAGTATATCAATATCATTACAAATAAATTTGTACACGCTATTAACATTTTTTATAGTGCATTTAAAACTATTTTTTCAGGAGAATAAATGTATTTATATGATTATGAGAGAATATTTATGGGATTGTAATTTTAATTGTTTACGAAATTTTTTCTATTAATAATTTTTATATGAAATATATATACAAAATATTCCAATACTTTAGCTTTGTTAAATTAGAAAAATTGCGCATTTATTGTTGCGCATTTTATTTTTTCTTTTGTACGGCAAAAATATCTCTACACAATTAAACGAACAGAAATCTAGTGTCATTCTAATTCTTATCAATTGAAGGCTTTCAATTTGGGACTGCTTTGTAATTAAGTCTTTAATTTTCCCTGAAACAGAAACCGGTAGATTGCAGTTCTAATTCATATGTCTGAGATTACATTTGATCAAATAAAATGCCTTTATTATTAAACTTCTTTTGCAAAATTAATTAATGAAATAAATGTATTTAATGTAAAAATATTTTACTTTGAAGGCATGAAAAAATGACTTCTTTTTAAATTTCATTTCAGTTGCAATAGATAGAACTTTTATAGTTGAGAAATTAAAATAAATTTTAAATATAAAAGGATTTATTGTTTGAGGTAAAAGGTAGACAGGAGAATACGAAATAAGTAATTTTATTGAAGAATATAATAAAACAAGCATGAATCCTAAATTTGTCAAAATACATTTGTTGAAATGTGTTAATATGCACTACCGGTCTAAAGTTTAGACTCACAAGCATTTATTTCAAATTTTTCAAAAATAGTTAAATGTTTCTGACTTAAACATACAATTTATTAAACATAATCATAAACAAACATCTCAAAACTCTGTTTTCTTTTGAAACTGTTCATTATTTTTTCATTCTGTATCTATTCTGTTGTTGATAACGAAATGAACGAAAGTGCATGTAAGTACCTATTCTAAAACAAGAGTAATTTATTTCAAAAGTTTTATTAATTCTTAGTTTATAAACAATTTACTTCTCATCTTCTTTTATGGAGTTAATTATAAGTAATGTTCATGTACATGACAAGTTTTAGATATTGATATAATAGCCTTAATTAGCCAGAATAACTGGTATATATTAAAAACAAAAATTAATTTTTTTATACAATTTATTACAGAAATATGGGTCAAAAACGAGAAATAAGTGTGGAAACACGTGCAGTTATTATTGCACTTCATGCAGAAGGCTATTCAAGTAGACAAATTGCTTCTAAAACTAATGTTTCTCAGACCGCTGTTGTCAGAGCTTTGCAAAGGAAGAAAGAAACTGACCAAAATAAGAGCAGCCAGCTATCAGGGAGACCTGGAATAATGTCCAAACGTGAGGTTAAGTTTATCCGCATTCAAAGTAAGTGGCTCGAACAGCACCTGAAATCCGTAAGGAATTGAATGTTACTCGGCAGAAAATTGTGTCAGTATCTACTGTACAACATCGACTTCGTGACTATGGTTTAAAAGGTTGTGTAGCTGCTAGAAAACCTCTTTTGAGAAAACAAAATAAAGTAAAACGACTGAAATGGGCTAAAAAACATGTTACCTGGTCTTTAGATCAGTGGTCAAAGGTTTTGTTTATGAACGAATCAAAATTTGAATTGTTTGGAAGCAAACGAAAGCAGTATGTTCATCATTTAGTTGGTGAACGTATGACAAGTCAATGTTTACTACCAACTGTGAAGCATGGTGGAGGTTCAGTCATGATTTGGGGATGTTTTGCCGGTGATAAAGTTGGAGATCTTGTAAGAATAGAGGGTATTATGGATTAAAATTATTACCTCAGAATATTGCAGCATTACCCTTTTCCATGTGGACAGAGAATCGTTGGTCAGGGATTTGTTTTCAGCAAGATAATGATCCAAAACATTCATCGAAATTGTGTAGAAACTGCATTACATTAAAAGAAAAGAAAAAAGTACTGAAATACATGGATTGGCCCCTTCAATCCCCTGATATTAATCCTATTGAGCTATTGTGGGGTGAACTCAGTAGAAATGTTACAAAAATGAGATGTACCAATCAAAACTAGCTTAGGGAATCTTTACTTAGTTGCTGGAACCAGATATCATCTAGAACATTACAAAAACTAATAGAAAGAATGCCAGAAATATGTGCTGCTATGATAAAGGGTAAAGGAGGATATTTCGAAGAATCCAATAGATTGGACGGAATTCATAAGTTATGCATAAAATTATAGTTCTTACCATATAAGCGTACCTACATTTCTCAAAAGAGAGTTAATTTAATGTAATTTTCAGTTTAAAATAAGTATTTTAATTGTTATTTGCCTATTTTTAAAAATTCAAGAGTGAGTCTAAACTTTTAACCGGTAGTGTGTATATATATATATATACATATACATATATATATATATAGGCAAATCTCTAGAATCTTTAACCTATGGTGTCTTCAAACTTTTCTTATAAATATATAACATAATAAGGGAAAATAAATTCTAATAAAATTACAGGAGTAACTATGCATTACTAACTTTAAGATACGTACAGTTTTGATCGCGAGTAACTTGATTTTGGCTTTCATTTCT
>NC_092211.1:36055151-36059702 GCF_043381705.1 Parasteatoda tepidariorum
AGGATTAGCAAATTCACTTTGTATTTTGATTGCATTCAAATGCTTCTGTAGATTGATTCGTTCACAAATAAGTGAAAATAAATAAGTAAGCAAATAGCTTATCATAATATTTATGATTTCTTGATATTAAATTTAATTTGGATATATCAATTACATTTTAAAAATATTTAATTTTGCATTTTTAAATATATAAATTTATGTTTCATATAATATTAAAACATATATTTGTTGCTAAAAATGCATATAACATTCAAATTTGAAGCAATAGAATAATAATCTTTGCAACCGTACATTTATCGACGAAATGAAATTGGGCGGTGATACCCGACATTCCTGTGAGCGGGGCTACCGGAAATCCAATTTTTTTGTAAATTTGTAATTACTCGAACAATTTTTCACATATAAACTTCTTTCTTTGTGCAAATTAAACTTAAGACTACATACTTTAATGCTGTACGCATAGAAAAAATTATTTTTTTAGTATTAAAATGAAGTTTAATCTAAACATTCAACCAATTTTTTTTAATTTCAAGACTACTGCTTTCAAAATATTTTCAGAACTATTGTTTACCATGTGTCCAGCTGCATAAATACTTGAAACTTTGAAAATAATCTTTTTTCGATATAACAATTAATGTCCGATGGCCCATTGACTTGAAAAAATATTCTATACATATGAAATTGACAGTGGGCGGGGCTACCCGACTCTCCCCTATACTGTATTTAAACAATTCATTTGGTAACTTTTTCTTTAATACGGTAATGGTTTACTGGGAATTTTTGTTTTTTAAATTATAGTTCTAATTACCACACATTCAGTAAAAAATACAAAATTGAAATTCAAGTTTAACCGAATAAATGGCTTTTATGCCGAATAAACTGAATGATAAAATTACCAAATTTTACCATATTTATCAAATTTTGTCACATATTATATTATATTTTACTGTTAATCTTACCAAATCTTTACCAAAGTGCTACGGCAAAAATTACCGAGATTTTTGTGTTGTCATAGACCCAGAAACACGGTAAATTTTACCATATTCTGGCAGTTTTGATCGTTTTTTTTTACTCAGTATAGATCTAAAATATTATTATATTCAATGTAAATTTTCACAAAAGTTCACTCACAAACGTAAAAACTATTGAAAAACCCATGCTTTATCTTTTTAAAAAGATATGTTATAAATTGAATACAATCTTATCATCTTACGTTTTCTTAAATTTAAAACAAAATCAGTATATTTTAACTGTTATGTATTAAATTTAGTCATTTTTTACAGTAATCTGTTGTAATTACACTAAGAAAAATGGTATGATAAAAACTACCAGATTGTGGTAACATTTACCGTGTTTCTAGATCTATGAGAACACCAAAAATCTCGGTAATTTTTGCCGAAGTGCTTTGGTATTGATTTTGGTAAAATTAAAAATAAAATATGATTATATTATGTGTGATAAAATTTGGTAAATGTAGTAAAATTTTATAATTTAATAAGGGTACCTTATGAATAGCATAAAAACCATTTATTCATTCAAACTTACTTATCAGTTTTGTATTTTTCACGAAATGTGTGGTAATAAGAACTATATTTTTGAAAATTAGAATATCTGGTAAATCTTTACCATATGAACGGCTAAACTACCAGATGAATGGTTTAAATAGCTTATAATGTAGTTTCATGAACTAGAATTATTCTTTTCCTACCAGAAACGTGATTATACAATATAGTACAATACAATATAGTAATTTTGCCGAAATATTTTTCTTTATGTAATTTTTTTTTTTAAATTTCCAATGAGCTGCAAAATCGGTCTTGCCGATGAGCAGACCTAGTGCTTTCTCCAGAGGTGGTATCCACTCTTTCAGGACCACCACAATGGGTCAGATACCGTTGGTCATGTTAATTAGGACGCCTAGTTTCTGCCGCACTAGATGGCAGCACAGAGACTCTATTTGAATGCTAAAGTGCACTAGAAATTTAATTTTGCCGGAAATGCCAAGAGCCAATAAGGCACTCCAGGGATCTTTTACAAGCCGCATAATCATACAACATGGCCACTGAGGATTTTCTGCATCTTTATGTAATAATAAACTTAGTAATACAACTATAAATATAAATTAGTTAATAAATGCAAATTAGTGCGTTACGAGCTGCTTTAATAATAAATTTTTTTTTTAAATGAGTATAAGAACTCTCTAACACAACGAATAAGATTTTCAGTCATTGTCAAAATTTATATCATGAAGATTCCTTTCAGAACAAAATATTATTGCGTAAATACATATGTGAACATACTTTTTGCTGGCAAATCCTCTTCAAAAGATAGAGAGCTCGATAAAAAATTGCTTTTTCTATACTTTCTAACAATTCTCTTTGTGCTATTTTTAACTTGTCGGATCTAATCTTTAACGCTAAACCCTTAGGGAACAGGAAGCCTGGATGCAGTCCCAATTCATGTTTAAATCTAACAACAGGTAACTTTTAAGAGTACTTCATAAATGTGATGATGATGCGCGATTATGATCAATATAATAACAACACGATTCGATCTAAGAATAGAATTGGTTTGAAAGAAATATTTTCACAGAAACTATTAGTTTGAAATGATGAAATTTATAAACTAGTACATCAAAAGTTATCTTATTTGATATTGAAATGGTAATATAATTTTAATTTTATTTTTTTTAAAGAAAGACATTAAATTTTCAAAACCCATAAAATACTCACTCATTTTGATTACGCGACTCGTTCTGAAAATTTTTTTTTCCAGAAACTATTACTTTGAAAGAATTAAATTTCTAAAATAGCACATCAAAAGTTAAGAAATATTATTTGAAATTATGGCTGCAAATATCAAAGTTATTCTTTTTTCAATTTTGGTTCATAAATAGGAAAATTTAAAAAAATCATTAAATAGCTCTTTTATTAAATAACTCAAACAAGGATTAAATAATAACGCATTTCGTTAACACGATCCAATCTAAGAATAAAATAGCTTGAAAGAATTAATTTTCTAAAAACTTTTTGTTTAAAATGTTATATTTATTAAATAAAAAAAAATGTCAACATTTTTATTAAATTATGTATGGGAACATCTAGGTTTACAATAACAGCTTTGGAATTTTATTTTTTCAATAGTAAGAATATTTCAAAAATCAAATAAATATTGGTTTATTAACAATTAACACAAATTTATCTTTGATGCGTGCCATTATAAATAAACTGAATATTTTATGCCTTAAGATTTTTAATGTATTTAGGGGCCATTTTATTATGAGCACAAGACAGTTTCGGGTATATGGTGCAATAATGTTCCAAAGTGCTGTCGCTAAAGGATTATAGTAGAGCCAACATGTGTTTTTATGAAATTTATTTTGTGAGCACAGTAGATATGAAATAGAGTATATGAAGATACGAAACATTCTGTCTGCCATCTGGTAATTTATGCATTTTTATTTCAATTTCCAAGATTACGGTATTTAGTCTTTGTCTGATCTGCTGTTATTTTCTTTTTGTTTCTTCTTGGAGCAGTCTGTATTGTAGCTCATGGTTGTTTGAAGTAATTTACCATTAACCGCACAAAATGCTCTTATATTGGCTGCATGGCAATGCCCCCGAATTAAGCTGCCATGCAGGTCAGTGCCTCCTTTTTTTTATTTTTTTAGTATTTTAATTTTCGATTTTCTGGATGTTATTTCCTGTAACAAATTCTTCGGCTTTTCCTGTTGTGGTAATATACATCTATATATATATATATATATATGGGTGATTCTCACGAAACATGACAATTCGGACCAAACAATTTCTTCAAATTTAAAGTCTTTAAAATAAACCAAATTTTTTTTTGTATGCTTCTTTAGCTACACTTATTAATATCTTATAGACAGCAGTGTAGTTTATTGACATTTGCTCGAGAAAAGAAATAAAATAGAAATTCACCAAATCTTGAATGCCTGGAAAAAGACATATTACCTTAGAAGTTTAAAAAACAGTCATTTTAAGTTAGTAGTAAGTAACTCAACTTAAGCCTTTATGCTAGATGGACCATAAATTGCTTAAATTAGTTCTTTTTTTCCGCTGCAGAAAGAAACAAAAACATTTTTGTTGCTGATATATACAGAATAAAATTGTGTATAATAATCAATCATTAAATAATTTAAATAACTTTCATTTCTTCCAAGCATATTACAATCATACATAAACTTGGTATTAGGTAAATATTTGCTTTGCCTCTTTACAGTATTAGCAGTTAAAAAGAATTTCTGGTAACACCTCAATGTCCTGGCATTCATAAGCCAGGAAAATGACAGCCAGGATAACGACAAATTCGCCATTTTATAGCATATAACTTTAATTTAATATTTCGGCCGAAGACGCTTATATTCTGCAGAAAACAACAGTATTTCTTAAAATAACTCAGATAAATCTATGTAGTTTTTGTTATTAATGATTTCAAGAAGCCAGGAAAATGACAGCATAAAAACCTACTCACCTTGAAAAATTTTTTGAAATAGATTTTGAGCCAGAAAATTGGTTCTTTATTCAT
>NC_092211.1:36059837-36155322 GCF_043381705.1 Parasteatoda tepidariorum
ATATAAATTGTTTAGTTATCCTCTCTTTCAGAAAATAATTAATTCCCATATTCCATTGTCATTTTATTTCTTCAAAATTTCTTTTTTCTCTCTTCTTCATATTAAGTGTTTTTCAAAAATGCACTAATCGATCAGTGATAAACCATTCTGAGAAACCTTTATTCGCTTTTAAAGGCACGGAAAGTCTATGTTAGGGAAACAAAGATTCCAATACCAAATTTCACAAAAAAGAAAAACGGAATCATTCTACGAAAAGGCATTTAATCTTTTAAGGAATTAATTTTATTTATGCAATTTATTTACGAACAAGTTAATTTTATAAAGAAATAAATCTCTTCCTAGAATTCAGTTGCAACAAAGAATGAGATTTAATCTCACTTTTTTTGTTATCATTTGACAACTTTAATTTTTTCACAATTTGAGAAAATAATGCAAAATTAACTCTGTTCTTTAATTCAGCTATTTTAACTTCTTTTTATGTCATATGCACTGTTGGTTTAATTGAACGAAATTTATGTGTCACACTCAGAAAAAAAGTTTGGTAAAACTAACAAAATATGGTAAAGTATGCTATGTTTCTAGCTCTATGGGATTACCAAAAAGCTCAATAATTTTTACCGTTGCGCTTTGGTAAAATTAACTACAAAATATGTTTTCATAATATGATTCAAAATTTTGTAAATGTGGTCAAATTTGCTAATTTTATCTTGATACTTTAGAGCAGTGTTTCCCAAACTTATGACTTTTGTGTACCCCTTCTAAATTTATCTGAACGCTGTGTACCACTGACAAAAAAATGAATGTATTTTTTATTATAAAAAAAATTGCACAAAAGTTAAGAACCACAGATGTTGACACCACTAAATATTAACTCTGCAAAAAATAGCCAATAGAGAAATACGTAATTTCATGGCTAGCTTTGTTTTTGAATAAAATTTGAGACTGTTCATAGACTGCTGCAAGATATTTCGCATAAGAACGCGTACCCCCTCTAAACTGTTGCTGTACCCCTGGGGGTACGCGTACCACACTTTGGGAAACACTGCTTTAGAGCATGGTATTAAAACCATATATTCAAAAAAATTTACTTTATAGTTTTGTGCTTTCTACTTTCTGTATGGTAATAAGAGCTGTAATTATGGAAATCAGAATTATTATCGGTAAGCATTTCCCTTATTAAAAGAAAAATTACCAATTGAATGATTTAAATACCTTATATTATGGTTTTATTAGCCTGAATTATAATTTTTTTTCAGCAGAAATGTCATTATCGTACAGTATAGTATTTTTATAAAAAAATTTTCTGTGCATTTATAAAGAAATAGGCGTTGGAAACAAGCTTGGATGTTTAAAAGTATAAATGTTATAAACTATAAGTTAAAATGCTATAAACATGACATTTTGTGTGCATCGTTTTTGCAGTAATCATATAACAATCATCTCAAATAATGCAATTCCCCAGAAAAATATATATATATGTATTTAAGAAGAACTGGAAATAATAGGAAGAAATGGTTTAAAAAGAAAGAGGAGAAAACAAAATCAGTAAAAATTAATAAGCAAAGATTTAAGACAAAAACTATGTAGTGTAAGAGAAATTTTTCTTTGAAATGTATGGCATTTAAACTAAATGTCATACTAAGAAAAAAAAATTTTACACATGTTATCACTCTAAATGGGCAGAAACTATTTGTTTAAAACTACAATACATAATCTTAATTTATTAAATAAATTGCATTCCATAAATACAATAACTTAGGAAATTTAATATTCGTATAAAAACTAATGAATATAGTTTAAATTGTTTTTGCAAACTGCCCTTTATAAAAATCAAATTAAATCGCAAAACTTAATGTCATCTAAAGAACAACGCAAACGAAATAAATTATGTTATGTAATGCGTTGTTCTAAAATTATATTACATCTAAGAAAATTAAATTTCCATCGTTGATTAGAATTTATTGCACTTATTTTTTTGGAAGACTAGCAACAGTAACTAAATTTGTAAGAAATATAATTTTTGAAAATATTTTTAACTAAAATAATATTTACATATATTTTGGCTATTCTAAGCTTCATAAAAAAATTATGCAAACATGTGATTTTTTATTTTATTTTAATTGTTATGACTGCAACAAATTTACTACGCATTAAATATTTCTTGAGGCAAAATTTCAATTATTCTTAGAATTCAGGGATTTTAAACATTTCATGTCCTTCAGCTACGAGAATAATGTAAATTAAATTTGAAATTCAGTTCATATTTAATAACGGTTTGAAGAAATTCTTTGTTTGAATAGCTATATTTTTACAAGAAAAACAAACGACAAGATCCTAAACAGGCCTTCTGCGCTAAAATATTTTTAAAAAATTGACGTACGTTTTTGGAGATTTAAAATTAAAAATAAATTAGAACATAATTTTGTAAGTTCTAAAATACTATAATAACTCTTGTATACATAATAAGTGAAATAGTTTTTCTATCAATAAATAAAAACATAATTTTTCAAACAGTTATAAATAAATTTTAAGGTATTGTAAATGAGGAAACACCAGCACTGAGAAAAATTAATTGACCTCAATAAGCATCATAATTTTATCTTCGATTTACGTTATCAAACATTTATCTGATTTCAATCGCATATAAATTTGACAGTCTAACGATTCTCCACGGAATAAGCTGAATGCCTGTAAGGATTGTACTTTCAACGACTGTATCGCTACGGTCTGTAATCTTTTCAACTGCAGCACTTTCACACCCAATGTGGTGGTTGGAAAGTTCAGTGCGGAGACCAGGAGATTACTGCCACCACTAGCTTACTGATCAATGGTTTTATATTAATGCAGTGAACCTGCGATATCTTCAGATTGTCGTTAGGGATAAATCACAGATCTCTCTAATAGTTTTTTTCAGAGTAATTTTTTTCAGAAATTTGGAGTAGTTTTTTTCCAAAGATCTCTCCAATAAATTTTTCAGATGAATTCATGATGAACTTTATAATAGATTTTTTTCGAGTAATTTTAATAGCAATAACAAAAATATCTAATGTGAGCAATTTGTAGTAAGAATATAAGCATTGCATTAAAAAGACGCGCAATAAAATATATCATTGGCTTAATTCACACACATATATGTCATAGTGTTCAAAATGTCGTTCCATCTCTTTTATAGGAATTCACTCTATATTTTTAGGAAAATTGTTGTGTTATGGATGCGTCAATATGGAAATAAGAAATAATTGGAGATTCAGGAAAACACATCAATTATTAAAGTTACATGACAGTTATGGTTAAGTTGTAAAATAAATAAACACTGAGATTTATATAATTATTGAATTATGTTGAAATACTCAACTGTTTTTTGAGCATTAGTAACACGTTTTAATTATTTAAAGACCAAATCTAAGAAGCTTTTTAAAGCATTTTTAAATAGTTTAATATATTTAAATAACCGGCTGCTGTCGGTATATCCCGTTAACCGTAAAGTTTAAGGTAAGGAACATTCTTTACCTTTCGTGTTTTGAACCCATTTACAGCTAGTATGGGTTTTAATACATAACTGAACGGTTTTTTAGACATTTACATCCAGAATGATTTTAAAATCATAGAAAAGAAATTAAACAGGAGCTAGGCTTTTCGTTCAGTAATGGTCATTAGAGAGTGCAGGTCACTGGAAACTGTTCATGTCTATGGAGAAATATTGTAGTAACGACGGTGGTACGCGAACTCTTGTTTTTTCGACCATGAGACTGACAGATTAGCCTTCTTGGCTATAATATGTACTCAGTTGCATGGAACTTAAGGGCTTAATTAGGTGGGCTTAGTTGGTGTGATAAAATTCTTGTTGTTTAACCATATTAGGTTAAAGCAGTTAATAAACATCTCAAACTTATTTGGATTCATTTGGCCGTTTTGTTTGGTAAAATAACGATAAGATAAATTGTTATTTAACCATTTTTTCCGAGAAATTTCAAACAACGAACAGAATTAAAACGTTTTGCTTAAATAAAAACTCGTGTATTAAAATTTATGAAAATGATGGCCATGTATTTACATAAGATTCATCTCTAACATCAGTATTTTGATACAAAATATATTACAATGAGCATTTCGTCTTAAAATTCTTCGTCATAAAAATTTAAATATTATATCTGCATATTTTTTGTCTTCTATAAAAATTTTATTTCTGATGAAAGTGTAATTGTTTTTGTATTGACCTCCAACAGTCTCGTCCAAAAATATCTCAAGTAACACCAGACAGATCAAAGATAAATGCCTCATTAACTATCAAGATTACAGCGAGATTTTTTTTCCTGATTTTTCTTAAATGCTGTCTAGTTTCAGTAGAACAATTTTATGCAAAGGAAATTTGTATCAATAAATTGTCTCAAATTTCGGAGTTAGTGCTGAATTAATGTCAAAATTACGTATCTAATAAAGTAGATGTGTATAAAAATATTTTTTGCTAACTTTTTAAACTAATCAACGTAAATTTAAAGTAAAGTATACTTTTTAAAATTAATATAACTTATTAATATAAAGAGATCCAGAATGTAAAAGTCTAAAAAAAACGTAAGCTTCGTTTTCTTTTTTTAACAAAAAGTAATGGAATAAATTGCCACTGTAATGGTGCAAAAACATGTTCTTATTGTAATTACAACGCGAAGTACGATTTTGATTTCGCTTAACCCACATTTTGAACTTGTAGTGATGATGAATTTAGAAAGCTCTTTTCCATACTTGATCATTATTTTATGATTTGTTTTTCAGCTTTTAGAGATTGTACCTCAAAACCTTTTAAGTATAACTGGTAAATAAAATGAAATGCTTTAGATATTTAGTTTTAATTTATTTACGAAATCATTTCAGACAATTTTATGTGCTTTCTTCAGATAAAATAAAGAAAAAAAACATTAATTTTAGAATTTTTTGGCGTTTTCTAGTTTTTTATCTATGATAAAAAGTTTTTTTCTATATTTTAATATACTCCTTCACCATGTTTTTAAAAGTAGTTTTTATTATTTTAAATGTTAATAATAATTCAGGATTAAATAAGTAATCATTTTTTTGAAATATAACAAAAAAAATTTCTTTTCTTTCTTTTTTTTGTTTTCTTATAATGAAGCATTGAAAAATCAATCAAATAAAAAATTAAAATTAACTTAGGAAAATTTGTGAATATTTCTTTCAATTTTCTGCGTACTCTTTGAATGGGTATAATTTATTCAAAATACAGCAAGCATTTTGCAAATTATATGCAACAATACGGAAAATTCTATTAATATAGAGAACGGAATTTAGTTTATTTGTAATTTTTGTATGACCTTTTTCTTACTGTTATTTTGTTTGTACCCTCATCGGGCAATTAATATGTCAATCGGATTCCATGTAACGAGCCTAATCGATGGATGACTTGGCCAAAATCCATTAATGGAAGTTCTTGAAAATCGACAGAAAATAAAGTGGATAAAGGAATGTAAGAGAAATTGTTTTTAATACTTTTTCCCTTGCGGCTAAGATATATACTGAAAATATAGAAGTGAAACGAATATTTACATATTTTTTCGCATTTTTAAAGCGCAAAAATTAAATTAATCTACTTGTTGTAGTTCCCCAATAATATTATGCATGACACATTTTCCCTTATTTATCTTTCATTAATTATCTAGTATTAAATTTAACACCTTAACATTGATTTAAACCGTTATATTAGTTTTCTATTTGTTCCTCTGTGCAAGCTACAAACTTGCCTAGTTATTTTTATATCTGCCTACTTGGAGAAAGCACACTTATGGTAAAATTACAGTACTGTTTGATAATGACATATCTCTTTAAAAAAAAACTTAATTCTGGTTAATAAAACCAAAATATATAGTATGTAAACTGTACATTCGCTAATTTTTCTGCTCATATGGTAACGGCTTACGGCAAAATTATTATGCTTATTACCAAACATTTAGAAGTAGATGCAAAACTGAAGAGTAAATGAAATGAAAAAATGAAAAATTTGACAACCGAAGCTGACGTCATCAGGGAGTACCAGCCCCGGATGTCATAAATGCAAAACCTTTTCTATCGAGAGAGCACGACGAATGTCTAACTTGCTCTCTCTGTACTCCAATGGTTTTGCCAAAATTCCAGGAAAATAAAAATGAAAATTACAAAAATCAAATATAAAAGCATAATACTACTAATACAAAAGAAAACAATGTTCAAAAACTTACTTAAAAATAATAAATACCAAAACCAAAGAACACAACACACTGCAAATCCTCAACTAAATCTAGTACTCTTGGCCATTCTTTCTTTTCTCATTGCATGCTTAACACTCTATAAGACCTTGCACGTGAAAAAAGAAAAATATCAGTAGATGATAGAAATATCAGATATTTTTAACACCTTTACAGCATTACGTAAAGACCAAAGATGGTAATTTTTGAAATTTATAGGTATGTCGTAGGCAGTAATGCTTTCATGTCTATTTGAAATATCCGTTACATGTGACCAAGTTATTTTAGCAATTTTGCTCTTAGCATTTGAGCTACAATTTTTTGGAAGTGCCTTAAGTTGTCTTTATGTAGTGTTTCATTAAAGATTAAATTATGACTCTATTATTAAAACATGCAAAAAAAATATTTCTCTAAAAGTTTTAGTTGAAACGTTCATTAAATTTTATACTGTTAAAATACTAAAAAACAACTTCTGCGATCTCTTTTCCTAAAGATATAATGTAGATGAAAAATGTGCACTTATAGTATATTCTTACTCGTAGGTAATTTAATTTTAAAGCGTACTTATTGCAGTAAGTTACAGACTTAATAATTCCAAAAACAGAGAGAAAAACATTCTGGTAAGATTGCCATATTGTACGTTTTTGATTAAAAAAAAAACATAATTTTGGTCCTGAAAACCATTTATTTCATAATTTATCAGTTCATGTGGTAACGGTTTATCGGAATTTCTGGTTTACAAAATTATAGTTCTTATTGCTTGACACTTAGTAAAAAATACAAAGCAGAAAAAAAATATCACAAAAATAATTTTTATATGAAATAAATGGCAAGATAAAATTACTAAATTTTACCATATTTACCAAATCTTCTAACACATTATAAAACCATATTTTACTGCTAATTTTATAAAATCATTAACAAAGCACTTCAAAAACATAGAGCCAGCAACATGCTAAATTTTATTTTATTCTGGTAGTTTTAACCATGATTTTTTTCTCATTGTAGTATACGTAAAGATAGCTATTATATTATAACTAGAAAACTTTTCATTATTAGACAAAATTTATTATTACCGTTTTAATTCTTTTGCATGATTATCTTCAAGATAAAATATAATTTTTATATAATTTCAAAATAAATATGATTTTTAAAATAAAGAAATTTTTCAGAAAGAAGTTAGTTATAAGAAACTGCCAATAGTGTTATACATGCTATATAAAATATTGTGGCTTTTTGATTAAAGCTTTAAAAACAAAACCGAAAAAAACTATATAGCAAATAGTCTAAAAGCGTCTCTAATAGAAGAGTAGAGCTATAAAAATTTAATGGTATGAATAAACAATAGCTATAATATACTAAATAAATAATTATGCATACTTAAACATTTCAAAAAATCCTTGAAATAATTTTTCTAAAAAAACATAAAAAACAATACGCTAATTATCAAAATGTTGCAAAACCATTTTATCGATGCTTAAAATAATTAAATTTCAGTGAAATGAAATTCAAAAGTAAACGTTGAAACAACTATATAGGGCCTTTAAGGATTGCAAATATCTCGAAATATGTTGAAATAATAGAGTAAAGAAATCTTGGTCTAGAGCAAATTATTTTTGATTGAATAACTACTTTTAGATACTTGATTATAATCTATGGTCTAATTAAGTAAATATTTGTTTAAATTTAATTGCATGATTAAAAATTATTTTTATTATTTTAATATGTTCGAAACTAGGAATAAATTATTTGTCATTCAGCGATTTCAAACAGATAATTGTAGCTTTTTCCAAAATTAACAAACTTAATAATTTTATGCATGAAATATCAAAAAGGTTTTTCAATCTGATATACATTTAAATGAAAGTTTAACTAGCAAAATTAAACACTTTTCAAAAATATTGTTATAGGATTTAAAACTCGAACCTTTTCAACTTTATCTGTATAGAAATTCAAAAAATAATTACAATAATCTTAAGAACGTTTGGTTGTAAGGATCATGAGATTTTACATAAAACATTTTTCATGGCAAATGTCATTCTTTTAAAAATATTTTTAATATATTTTCGCAGTATTTAAATGATATCCGCAATAATGAAAGCATGCTCTTTGCTATTTCAAAGCAAAGTAGCATTTTTTCGTTATAAACAATTTTTATTTGCATGACATAATAAAGTTATTTTAAGAAAAGCACTTTAAACCATTCATCGTTATTTTTTCATATGATTGTTTTGAGAGCATCTTAATGCGGTAAATATGATGCTTTGCTTTCTTATCCTAAATATTTATTTTTTTCTCAAATCTAACAGTAAAGAATTTTGTTTTAATTGCTTCTAAAAAATTTCAGTATAATGTGTGAATTAGCATTCATAATATAATTAATACCGTTATTATCTGCTTAATTTTTTATTTTCGCGCATTAGATATTTAGATTTTTTTTATTAATATTGCACATACAAGTGAAGATCAGCATTTCAATACTTAATGCTTCTTTCCTTTTCTTAATACAAAGACAACTCCTAAACCAGTATATGATCTTTCAGGAATTCTCATTAGTTATGCGCATTTGAAATTCCCTAAATCCCTGTTTTCAGGGGTTAGTTTGTTCATGCTAATTCACTGAAGACTTCCTACTAGTACGCACATTTCCAAACGAGACTTATCTAGGGGATTGTGAGGGAAAGTTTCCCCTCTTTGTTTATTATTCCCTGAGGAGTTCTAAGATGTCTCTGTTTACTATCATAATCTTAGGTGTTTTACAAATTTTACATTGTTTTAACTTTAGTTTTGTTAGCGCGAGAGTTTCATATTCGGTGAGAAAATAACATGAAGAAATGCGAACCTTTGCGGAAGTAATAGATTTTTATACAATACCCGAGATAACTTTTGATCTAGTGCTCTGATCTTCGCTTCCTTAGACTCTATGATAATAGTTAAATAAATTGAATATGCTAATAAATTAGGGATTCTCCTTGCCATCAGGATAACCGAGGGAGATTTTCGTTGATTTATTCTCCATGTAACGCAAATGTGGGTTAATTCCATCAAAAAGTCCTCCACGAAGGCAAAATTCTCCTAATACTTGATAGAAAAGTTCCCTTGTCTTCTGGATTCGGTTCAAAATTGCGGTAACAAAAAAAACTGCCAACGGCGATATTTTAAGTTATCAAATCAAACACAAAAACACACTTTCTTTGAATAAACATACCTTTTAACCAACGATTTCGATTCCTGACCAACAAAATATTAGGGATCTGGGAATATGGGGGATCTGGGAAGCATAGTCCCAAAAAAGAAGATGATCCCCTTACAGAAAATTACAAAATTTTCATTATACGTTTTATGTAATACTGTGCTTAGTCAACGCATTAAATGGCGGACTGCTATCGAGGTGATTCGGGTCACCTTGACTGACTCGGTGACGACTGGGAATCACCACTGATGACGAGCTTGTCACCGAAGTGGGCGGATCAGTGACGCATTTGGACATTCAGCAAGTTTAAAATATCTGGAATGGCTCTGATGATTTTCCTTATTCTCCATCATACCTTTAACATCTGGCAATCTGAAGCTTGTTTACTTCTATAGTTTTCTTATGTTTATTGCATTTGTTTTTCTCATTCATTTGACTTCTTTTCTTCAAGCTTCACAAAAAGATGGCTTTCGTGAAAAAAAAGTTTGCAACTTCCGAATCAGAAATGATGATTGAATATTACAGACGTAAGTATTATTTTAATATTATTAATTTTAAAAGTTAGAACAATGTTACGATTGTAATAACTTTAATTTTCAGAAATTTTTTTCTGTTAAAGTAAAATCGTTGAACTAGCTGCTAAAACGTAAGTGTTTTCGTTATTCATTTAAACCTCATAAAAGCAAATAACTAAAATATTAAAAACGTTTTCACACTTGCAGCGAGGAAGCTATAAACAGTTTATGATTGGACAAAGCGCTTCTGATGCTATGATGAACCTGAACTTGTTTCTGTTTACCTGTGAATCACAGTGCGTCACAGCAAAGCAGGCAGTGACTGGAGTCATCATGATTGCGGCTGCCTTTATTGTTTATTAATTCGGTATCTTTATTGTAAAGTATTGCATAGTTAACTTTTTATGTAATATATTCCATAATAAAAGAAATCAATTTTAGTTTTAATTTTTATTTTTAATTTTCAATAATAATCTAAGTAAGAAAAGTAAAAATAACAGAAAAATATATTAAAAAGAGGCATTTAATAAATAAATATGGTAAATATTATAAATTAGTAGGATAATTAATCAATAATTTATTTTTAAAGACTAGAATTTTTATTTACTTTATGTTAATGTAAAGATATCTGGATTTTCTATGTTTAATAATGACTTTCTGTCCAATAAAAATGCGCGAAATTGTGAGAATTGTTAATTGTTGATTTTTTCATGATGTGATACACTGAAAAAAAAGTATGGTTAAAACTACCAGAATATGGTAAATTAACTGTATTTCTGGCTCTGTAGAAAGACCAGAGAGCTTGGTTATTTTTATGGCAGAGCTTCGGCACAGATTTTGGTAAAATTAACATTAAATTATGGCTTTTCGTAATATGCAATAAAATTTGGTTAATGTAGCAAAATTTGGTAAATGTAGTAAAATTTGGCAGTTATATCATGTTATTTTAGGCCATGGTATAATAACCATTTATCCAGTAGAATTAACTTTTCAGTTTTGTATTTTTACTAAATGTGTGATAGTAAGGGATGTGATATTAATTAGTTGCTTAAATACCGTATATTTTGGTTTATTGAACCAGAATTACGTTTGTTTATTTTTTTACTAGAAATGTCATTTTCATACAGTACGGTAATTTAACCAGGATTTTATTTTCTCCGACCAGAAACGGGAAACTATATATTATCAAAAAATTTTCTGATACCTAATACAATTAGCACTGCCTGATTCTTTTACGTAGCTGCGCAAAAATTAATTTTGTGAATTGCTTTTCGTTCTTGTGCATAAAAGTCTTATTTCACGAAACTTCTAGATCTTTTAATTAACTAAATTGATAATATTCAAACTTCTTAGCAAAGTATATTATCACAATTTCTCCTTTAAAGATCTAAACAACTGACTATTTCTAAGTAAACTTTAATTAAAAAGTTCTGTTGGAGCACTCCATCTTTAACGACTACCTTGTTACTATAAGAAATGAGATACTTAATACAGAAAGAGGCGTGAAAGTAACAAGATGTCGAAGTTCCGAAAAGAAAAATGGGTTCCGTTTTGCCAGTCACATTTACTAATTGGCTGATTCAGAGGCAATAAAGTGTGGGGTCGTTCACATCTTTGAAAATGTGATACTTTCGAATAAGTAATCATTATAAATTTAGAGAAGAAAAGCACAGTTAAGAATCTAATAGAATTAGGAAATAACTTGAATCATTAAGGATTTCAGTAAATTTTATAATATAATTTTGATCAGTTGAATGATTTTCTTTATATTTAAAGGTCCAGAATATAAAGTAGAGTGATTATTGCATCAGAATTGGTACTTACATAAACCTTTGGTGAAAGATTTTAAATCACTTAGTAATTAAATGTAATACTTTCAAATATATTATTAATATATTAATAATTATGCATTCACTGAAATGAATTGTGTTCAACCATCTTAAATCATTGAATTATAGTTTGAATTGTTAAAATCAATTAAATTTATTTTATTTGATACTTTATTTTATGATTATTTTAAGGTAAATTATTTTTTTTAAAAAATAATAAGTTTCGTACAAAGAAAAAAGCAAAGTCAAAAATACTGGAATATGGTAAAATTTACCATGTTTCTAGATATTAGAGCACTAAAAATATCGATAATTTTACCTAAAGCGCATTGGTAAAGAGTTTAAAAAAAACAATAATGTATATGTTTTTTTTAATATGTGATGAAATTTGGTAAATGTGGTAAAATTTGATAATTCTGGTAAACCATGACTATATGAACAAAAGAATTTCCAAACTAAACATTTCAATACCGTAAATTTTGAGTTACAACAGAATTAGGGTATTTTCCCCAGGAATATCATTACCATACAAGTGCGGCAATTCTACCTGAATATTTTTCTCAACAAATTTTAAAGATAAAAAATCCAAAAAAGTTTGTTTTGTATATCTGTAACTAATGTATAAAAATATCTCATATATAGGCAACGAGATATGGGCAAATACATTTATATATTTAAAATATATTCAGACGACACTGTTAGAAATTTTTCTGAAAAAATGGTTAAATAACTATTTATTTAATTGTTATTTCTCCATATTTAAACCAAACAGTCAAATAACCGTAAATAAGAAGGTATTCAAACTGTTAACTGTGAAGAAAAACATTCATTATCTACTTTCGCCAAATGCAATTAAACAGCAAGAATTTTATAGCAACAACCGAACTGACATATTGAATCCTCTTAGTTACTTGCGACATATTGCAGCCGAGAGAGTTAATCTGTCATTCTCTTCACAGACGGAACTGGGGTTCCAGTCCAGCGTTGACGCAACAATATTTTTTCTATTCAACAGGCGTAGAATTTCCAGTGTCCTGGGTCTCTCCAATGCACATTACCTAACAAGAAACCCATCATCTTTGTCCAGGTAAATTTCTTTTTTACGGATCTGAAACCATGCTATTTTTAAATGGTTAAAAACCCGTATAGTTTTGTAGTCATGTTTTTTTTTTTTAACCGTACTAGTTGTAAACAGTTTCAAAACCGTAAAGGTAAAAAATATTCTTTACTGTAAACTTTACGATTAATCGAAAGGACAGACTACTGTCGGTTGTTTTACCATATTTTTAGAATAAAAATTCTAACATTGTACTTATTTGGAAACTTTTTAAATTTCTAAGAAAAATATCTCTACTTTTCTCATTACTCAAACGAATACTTTGTGGAAATGCAGGAGTTCATTATTTGAAGCTGAATAAAGTAGAATTCGTAATCGAACGAAGAGCAAGTAATCAATCTAATTTGAAAACTAAATAGAGTTTGAGAACCCTTTGAATGATTCATCAAACAGAGGAAACAAATAATGAACCTGTCAGTGGATTTTAAAATAACAAACAGCACAGTTTCTCGAACTATTATCACGCTTCGTTCCAAATTCAATTCAGTCCAAGTATATAATTCAGAAAACAGTTCAATGATTTTCAAATAAACTCGTATTTAATGATTAGTTTCTTCATTAATTAAATTTCGCGATTAATTTCCCATGAAACAAAAATAATTACAAAAAACAGTTCGAAAATTTTCTATGCTTTAAAAGACATCAAAAGTCTCAAAAATGGTTTTTATTTTAGTCCCTAGGTTCTAGAAATCTGATTTTTTTAAGCTAGTTTTACGCATTTTTAAATTGTCTCTTACACATTTCAACACTAGAATTCTGTGAAATATAAAAGATTATGCTGTCATCTATGTTTTAAAGAATTAACTGTCTTTGATAAATTACTTAAAAAAATTACAGGCGTAAATAATTTATAATTTCTCATAGAAGAAAATGTTATATTGAGACACTTTTCGCATAGGAATTTTAGCTTCTACAATTAGAGCCAATTACAATTTAATAATTACAATCTAGGGACTACCGTTAAATTCACATTCATTTTATCCGTAATATATTTTTTTCCATCATAAATAAGCTTTAAAATATAAGTTTTTCAGCCATTGAAAGTAGAGAAATGGAAAACTGTCCCAAGTTACAACTACAACACCTTGTTATACTATAGGGCAATAAAATTTCTGAACTTTGGGACTGTTTCATTTGAATCAATTTCATACAAAAAAAGCAAAACATTTTATTTTTATGGATATTGATGAATAACATATTGTGGTTATATTAAACAAAGAACAGAAAATCTCAGTTAAAAATCATATTTATAAAAACTTTCGAAATAAAATGATGCTAAATGGGGCAAATGTGAGCATGTAGTGTAAATCATTTCCAATAGCATTTATTGCAAGTAGAAAAGTAAAGGATAATACCACGACCACCAAATATCATTTTCCAATTTGATAATGCCGGTATAATAATTTTTGCACCACGAAAATTTTACAAATCATTACCAATTACGCATTTGCTATCTGATTGAACATACCCCAAGAAACAATCTGCACATGGTATAAATAAAATTCAAATAATGATCAATTTAAATTATTTGTTATTATTTCTTCTAACTAAAACATTTAAAAGCCTACTTGTTAAGCAAATAAATTTCTGTCGAAAAGTTTTTTTGAAATGAAATAAAATTGAAAGTAATTTTATTTTAAATCATGAAATTTTCTTTTTCTCGCCCATGCTTCGGAAACTAACTTTTTTTATGGAGCTATCTTTTAGTCAAGATTATAATTAAAAATAAAAATGATGCTCTTATTGCTATTAGGGTTTTAGAAACTGTTACTGTCCCAAGGTAATAAGTCGTTAGATACAATTCCCCCCCTTATCCAAAACTCACATCGCAATTTTTACGGAAACAGTGTTCAAGTTAACGGCTGGAAAGGCATCACGCCGTCTGTTTACATCATAGGAAATATCTTTTACTATTATTCTTGTGCCAAATATAAACTGATTTTTAAAAAAAAGATTACATTCAACCCTCCAAGCGGTCAGCGCCTGTTTAAAATTGTACCGAAATTTCCCTGCTACATACTCTCCCATTGAAATAAATTGGGATAACTGGTTTTTGAATGCAGGAAAGATTGCAGTTAAGAGTTCGGAAGAAGCCGACCTAACGCTCAAAGGGTTAAAAAAATCTCATAAGTGCTTCGCATTTTATTAAAAGCTTGTATTTCTAAGATTATAACATAAAAAATTTGAGCAAACTCACATTACAGGACTGCTGGTTGATTTTCCGTATACATAATAAGATGCGGTAATATATATCAATTAAAAATTTTATGAGAAATATAATATAATAAAAGGAAATAAAATGAAAAAGTAAGATATAAGATAAAGTAAAACAACATAAGATTAGATAATATGAGATGTTATAAGATGATGAAAATGATATATGATGATGAAAATGACATAAGAGGATAATATACGATGAAATGGTACGAATTTCGGAGAACTGCTACTTTTACATTTAAAAAACATTTAAACTTTAGAATATTCTTCCACTTTGTGAATCTCTAAAACTAATTATTCTATTTAGAGTAAGCATTTTTGAAGGAAGTTAGTAATAATATAGCTCAATGCTTCAAAATTATTTAATTTATTTTTTAAATCATTGAAAATAATTTTAAGAACTGAGGAAATGGTGGCTTCAATTTATTACTATGTTTAAAAAAACGGATGCAGAAGACCTTACCTTGTTTTAGAAAAATTTCTTTTTTATATTAAATAATTTAAAATATTATTTTAATATTTCTACTTCAATAAAACATTTAAATATTTTAAAACTGTTCATATGGGTACTACAATATTACCATCCTTACCATTTATTTATTTACGCCAGAATATTTTCCGTCTAATAAGTTATGGTATGCTGCGGAGATCCAAAATTAGAAAATAAGATTTTTTTTTTTACTTCAACTTAAACATCACAAATATTATAAATAATTCATATAAGCATCAACAAGCTACTTATTGTCTTGCGCAAGTAATGTATATTATAAATATTGTATTTTAAATTCACTGTTGCCTATTAGTAACAAACATATCTCTAGGGTGAACATTCACGAAAATTAGGCGTAGGCTAATTATCACTTCACATAATTACGTTATAGGCTCTAAATATTTAAATGAGTCTCAAGTTTTCTAATTAGTAAGTTTCAAATATGTAACTAAATAAGAATTATTACTTTAAATGTCATCTATTTTAAAGTCATGTCACATTTTAAAAAGAATTATCGCAAGCTGAATTACGTTTTAAACAGTGATGTGTTTGTGTTTAAACAACAAATTTAATTTCACTATTGATTATTCGAGTTTTAATAATATGTAGACATTACTATGACAAATTTTAAAATATACTTCCAAATAATTAAATGATTCGAACAATTATTAGTTAATATGGAAAAAATAGTTTAAAAAAACTTGAAAATTGCTGTATGAGAAAATTTATAATTCAAAAATAATCATTTGAATATTTTACCGACCCAAAATTATTTTTCAAGAAAATAAAAATATATGGTTATAGTGAAGACAAAACTTAAATTTGAAAAAAAAAACGATGTCAGTATTTTATTATTTCAATTATTCACTATTCAATTTTTAATTCAGTCAGTTTTTCGCTATTCAATTTAGTTCACTATTTCAATCAATCATTCTTTCAATTGCTACATTTTTTTTAATTTAAAAAGCAATAAAAATCATTTCGCCCATAAATATTTATCTTGGTTTAACCCAATAAAAAACGATGAGATTCTTTAGAAGTTTAGAATGTGAAAAACAATTATCCTTAGAATAAAAATAAATTTTTCATTGTAACTATTATTCAGTAACAATTAAAAAATTATTTAATATGATTATAATTATGTAAGTCAACAATTCTTTATCATTATTGTAGAAAAATCATTTAAGATAATCATTCATAGAAAATCATTTAGGCAGACGTTCAAATGAATCAAGGCTCTCTAAATTTTCTAGTTATAAGAACCACAGTTTAATACTTAAATAAGCTCAAGCTAACAAAACTTTTAAGGAAGAAAAGGTGTCCTCTCCCATAGCATTGGAAATTAAAGAAATACTGCTTGTTTGATACTGTTTGGTTGATTCTAATGCCACTTGCCACACGGGCAAGCCTGCTTGGTGAAACCGAGCAAATTTAAGACATAGTGTGCGATTCTCGTTTTTCAGTGGCGCCATCTATGGCCTAGAATTCGACTTCTGCCACACCATACGTTAAGGCGGGTCCATTCATACATCCATTCATTCATCCACAGATCGTAATTTTGACCTAAATTAGAGAACGATCGATACCCCCAGAGGTATTGATTTGTTATGGGCACATGGAGAACTTAGCGACTCGACAGAATTTTAACGTGCATCAGTCACCAACTACACGAGGACTCTTCGGCCAGCTGGGTTCGAACCCACGAGCTCTCGGACATGGGAAACACTGTTTAAATTATGTAAACATGTTCTAACGCATTTTGATCCATTCCACTCGCTAGCCAACTAGTGAGCCGCTAGCCAACTTTCGGAACCAGCTAACTAGTGAGTTGTCTATGTAGAGCTTAGTGAAAAAACGATTCTTGCGGAATGTTGTTCTTAGCATAAATTTACCATTAAATAACATAAATTTAAAGCATAAATTTACCTTTAGAATAAATTATAATAAATTTTGCATAGCATAAATTTACCTTTAGTTATTAAATAAAATATTTAACTTCACCATGTATAAATCAGGTTTCGTTCTTATTTTGGGCATTATTCCGTAAGATTCACTCATGCAGTAAATTACGAAGTATAATCAAAATAAATTATAGCAGACCCTAAGGCTGAGTACTGAAACCTTGGCATAATTAAGGAGACATTTGAGCGTTGAAACAAACTGAGAAAACTAAAATTCGTAATTGTTTACAATCCAGAGCCACTCTTATACTTAGCAACTTGACAATTTAAAATATATGCTATCGGTAAAGTATGAAACGCAGGCATTCTATAAAATGCCTAGGCATTGTATATAATGCCGGATGTTTTTAGGCAAGGTATGAAATATGAGAAGTATTACATACTTTCCCTAGGTATTGTATATAATACCTAGGCATTCTATAGAATGACAAATGCTATTTAGGCAAAATATGAAAAAAAACGTCCTGATAAGGTTATTATATAAATGATGTGCATTTCTCAAAAATAAAAATTTTATCCTGAAAAAGAAATGCCAGTGCCAATAAAAAAAAAAGTTATTCAAAATGCGTAAAGAAAAATGAAAGCTGTACAAAACATAATTTATGCCTTTCTTATTAGGGGAAACAAAATTTGCGTTTAAAACATTCGCCTTTAAGTCACAATTATTTTCAGTTTAGAAACACAAAATATCCATTTCATCACCTTTACTAGCATGGCCACAGAAGATTTTATACTTTGCCGGTTTCTCATTTGGCATTCTATAGAATGCCTAGGCAATGTGTGAAATATAAATCATTTCATACTTTGCCGGTTAATTTTAGGCATTCTATACAATGTCTAAGCATTCAATACAATGACGAATTTTATACTTTGCCAGTAGCATATACACGAAATTAAACCAAAATCCAATCAAAGATTGGTAAGTAAAAGTTGTTGTCACGTCAATTAAAGCAAAGGTAGCAAAGAAAATCATAGTAACTAGAAACGGGGTTTTAGCAAAACTGAACGAAAATTATCGCCAAACCAAGGATCTCCCAAATCTATTCCTTAATCGTAAACTTAAATTATTTCTTTTATTACTTTAAATAAAATTTAAAGTTCAAAAGAAACTAATAAAATAGAAGACCCTGTATTTTGATATAGCTTTACTTTTATTGATAATTATATCTTTAGGGTATGATGAGAGGGCAACAACCTCTCTAACTTTGGAATTACATTTTCTTCCGAAGAAAACAAATTAAAATTATGCATCTTAAATTATCATAAACTTTGTTGAAACTTGTTAATAATTGTCCTCTCAAATGCTCGTCTTTCACGAAATTTACTCCTCCTTCCGACGTTATGTGTCTTTAATGAACCGGAATTTAAATGATTAATTTCTTCATAAGTATTCTTCCTAAATTATAATCAAGTATGCAAACTAGAAAGTTCAGAGACCTTTGTTTATATTTTGTTCTGTTTGTAAATAAGTAACTAAATTGTTTAAATCATCAATTTTTCAGGTATTTTAAACTTGCATGTTTTAACTCAGGCGTAAAATTCAATAAACTATCAAAACTTGTTTTCGTATGTGTGAACTTTTCTGACAAAACATTGTTTGTATTAAGTGCAGAAACTTTCCTTTGGCATTAAAAGACCTTAATTTAGCATAAATTTTTCCTAAAAAATGCTGGATCAAATTAAGTAAAATCCATTTTAACTGGAACATGTTAGGGAAAAAAGAAAATGTGACATACTGCAATTCTTGCAACAGTAATTACTGTACTGAATCACTCAAATTAAATAAATATTTCTGTAAAAATTAATACGGAATGTAGAATCTGGGGCCCCATGGTTTGGAGATAATATTCGTTCACTTATGTTGAAATCCCATTTCTGGTTATCATGATATACAATGTGGTCTTTGCCTTCGATAGCGTCATCTTCGGGTTACAACAACTTTTGTTTACATTTATATGATTGGTTCTCGGTTTAGTTACCCATATATTCAATTATTTTCAAATTGTCGAAAATGACTGGGGCCCTCTATTGTAAACTATTACCGTGCCGTTTCTTTATATCGTCATTTGATCCAGAATTTTTTAAAATGAACGATTTGATCCAATTTTCTTGAATTACTGAATACTAGAGGCTGTAATATAGCATGTGACGAACGACAATATTAAAAAAAACTAAATTATAAATTTATAAATTGGGTTATTTATTTCTAGAATCTCGTAAATGTATAGCGTAAATCGGGGAAAGATATGCATATGAGAAAGATGAGCACACAAACATGATTTTGCAGAATAAAAAAATTTGCAAAAGTGTTGAGATAAATTGCACATGATGTGATCAAACCGTAAAAAAAATGTCGTAAGAAAAAGTAATAAACCACTTTAGGTTTAAAATTGTGGGAAAATTAGCTTCGTTTATTTCATTAAAATTATTGGATAAGTGAATGGCTGTTATGTGGTGTGTAAATCAAGTAGAAATCAAAGTTAAATTTTACCTGCTTGTCAGCAATTATGTGTTTGTAAATTAGCAAAAAAAGTACTGGAACAGGAACTGAATACTTTTGGTTTCTCAAAATGGTGATAAAAGTTAACTCCATTCAGTTGCGTGGACCTCAGGTCTTAAGTAATTAAAAGAATATAAACATTTCAAATATTAAAATGCACCTAAAGTAGGAACAAACATGCATATCTTTATAATATGCTCTATTTAACTACAATGATGAACAGATTTAATAATTTAGAGAGAAAAAAACAAATTTAAAAAAGAAATACGAAGTTGTTTCTAGACACATTGTAATCTCGCTTTAAATCTCAGTTTAGAAACTATTTCTATTAAGCAAATTACGCAAAATAAATGACTATTGAAAAGAATCTAAAATTAATTATAAAAAATACTTCATTCTTGGAGGCAAAATTTCAAAATCCTGGAAAAAACACAAAAAAATTAATGTTATTAAATATAAGTGTCAGTTTAAGCCTAAATTTATGCGTGTAATTCATTTATATATATTTTTTCTGAAATTTCTTTATTTAACATGAAAGTTATTTGGATTGTTCATTGCAATTGCAAAATTTGGCCCATGGAAATATAAATCAATAATATAATATAGTAATTTAGTAATGCTGTTTCATATCTATGATTTAAAGTTGATATATATTTTAGTTTTAAGTAGATGAAAAAGAGAGTGGTGGTTAAAATTACTTAGTAGATCGATAAGATAAATTTTGAGTTATGAATTTCTAGCTTAAAGTCCACTTTTGATCTCTTGCTTTGAAAAAACTTATATTTAATTTATTGGGGGATATAATATTTTAAAAATTGAGACTATGTTAAAAATATTATTTCTAGTTTTGCAGTTTTGTTTTTAACTGATATTTATCAAATTTATAAAATCCAGTAACATTCTTAATTTAATAATTGTTTATACACACGAATTTACGTAATGAAAATGGACAACGATGGACATTAATTTATATATTTTTTAAATTTATTGAAGAAACAAGCATATTCAAAGTTATTTAAAAATTAACAATTATATTTTTTTATTAAATAACATAACATCCTTTTTTAATTGTATTTCTACCTCTTCATACGCATTAAAAATGCAGATACTTTCGCAACAATTTCTGAACAACAATTTCTCTTTTGATGAGTGTTCACAAATAAACTTCAATTTCTCCAAATGTCAAGGTTAATATTAATAAAAGTTTTAAATGTCAGTTTTACTTAATATCATCTGAGAAAAAAAATGTAAGAAACATATTATCCATGCAACAATACTATAATAATTCAAGGCCTGTCACTAAAACACTTCCGCCTACCCATTACTTTTGAATATAAAGTCTGTAAAACATTGGTTTTAAATAGAAGTGAAATATACCTCATATCCTGTATACCATTTCCCCTAATGTAGAATCAATTACCCCAGAGGCGAATCCGGAAGTGAAATCATGCATTTTCATTACTGTCACTTTTTGTCGGTTAACAAAGAGCTACACCCATAAATCATGCTTCGTTGTGCATTGTTTATTTCATTTTCTGTCTCCAAATTCTTTGAGCAATATTTCAAATAAGTATATTTCAGTTATAATTGAATTTTAGAAATGGTATTATAATAGGAAAATTCAGCTATTTTATCTTTAAATTGGATTATTGAAGTAATCTTTTAACAGTTAACCAATTGTGACAACTAAAATTATTCAAATAATTTTAATTATTTTTTAATTTATACTTATTTTTCACTGATAAAAAAATTATGGTAAAAACTACCAGAATATGCTTATATTTACCATGATTCTGGTTCTATGGAAACGCCAAAAATCTCTGTATTTTCTACCAAAGAGCTTTGGTAATGGTTTAGGTAAGAATAACAATCAAATATGGTTTTATAATACATTATAACATTCATTAAATGTGATACAATTTGGTAATTTTATAACTGAAAACTGATTATTCGGTTAAGAATACTCTTCAATTTTGTATTTCTTACTAGAAGTGTGTGGAAATAAGGACTGTAATTTTCAAAACCGTAATTTCTGGTAAACCGTAATCTATTTGAGCGGAGTAATTGCGAAATGAATGATTTAAATACCGTATATTTTAGTTTTTAATACCAAAGTTATGTTGTTATTTTCACCAGAAATATTATTATAATTCAGTACGGTAATTTCTCCGTGTGTATAAAATTACTGTTTAATATGAAACGAAAATTTTCAAAATGAAATCTAGCTGAAAATGTTCTAAATATTTCTTGTTCTTTTAGAGTAGTTTAAAAGAACTTCAAAATAACTGTTAGTTTCAAAATAACTTCATAAAATGAGTGCTTAAATTAGTAAGAATTGTTTAAAAAACAACTTAATAATATATGTTTAGAGCTTATAGTGCAGTGTTAAAATTAAATTAACGAAACTAAAAACAGTTTAAAATAAATGCTTATCAAATTCATAAACAGAATGTAAAACTGTTAATTTCAGTATTAAGTAAAAGTAATAAAAACGTGGTTGAAATTAAGTCACATCATTGATATAAATGAATTAAAAAATATTAATTTTTTGTTTACTGCTGGTACAACTGATGGTCCGAAATAGCAGGTGCTATCAGGTGCCGTAGGCAAAAGGTTAAATTTTACATAGATTTTAAAAAGAAGAGCTTTAAGTAATATATCCTGGAAATTCCTCACATTTCAAACGATAATTTTCGTTTGATTCGACACTCAAGATGTAAGTATTGGACTTAAATCCAATAATTCGATATTTCTTACAACTTAAGCAATAATTCATTTGAAAAAAATTGGTTTTTAATAATGAATTCTCGATAAAATGCAAGAGTCTTCTCGATTCTCAGTAAAACAATTTTTATGGCATGCTGAAACTGAGCAAGTCAGCGAATTTCGTTAACTAGCTAATTAATTACTTTAAAAATCAATTTTAATTAATTAGTTTTTGTCTTATTAAATTCGGCCTTCAATGTCAATTTTTCATAAATTGAATTAGTTAGATCACATCCAATTCGACAATAAAATGACGTTATGAAAATTTTATAGCTTACGAGTTTAGAACTTGGAAAATTTTACGTGAAAAAAACTCATACTCAAAATATCTTTCTAAATGGCGGGTTAAGTGAACCCCTGTTTTATTTTAACGTTGGGTTGAAACAATTCAAACTGAACCTTTAACATCTTTATCAGAAAAGAAAGTTTATTACTAAAGAAATTTCTCTAAACCCATTCAATTTGATGGATAATGCAGCAGCAAAGCGAGAGAAATAAAAAGAAATTGAAAAAAAGGAATATATGAAGTCATGGAAAAATGTAGTGAAAGCAAAAATAATTTCACAAATATTTAAAAGTCTAAAATAAATAAAATTAATTTTTAATGAAGTCAAAACCTATTAGTTTGTCTTACTATTAACAAAAGTGAGAAATAAAAAAAATTGAAAATTCTTAATGAAAACTAGTAAAAGATTTAATTGAAATCGCAAGGAGGAGCGCAAAAGGTAAACAAACAAATAAGTGCAACAGTATCAGAAGATATGATTATTAAATTATCAAAATACATGAGAAGATAAAAAAAAATGGGTAAAATACCTATTTTCTTTTTTTTTCTGATTCCTTCTTCAAAGGAGTATTCTTTCCTTCAAAAATGGAAGGATATGTGAAAAATAATTGAAAGCGTGAGTTTTGATTGTCATTTTTTAATATTTTTAGCAAATAGTTATAGTTTTAATTAACATTCTTAAAGATCTCACAAGAAATACGCTTTTTACGGGAACATGAATATTTCTTAGAAAAATATCGCCATTTTAATGCCAAAAAATGCAAACAAAATAAAATTAAATTCTAAACAAGTCAAAACGAAAACTTTCCAAGTCGACGAATTTATCAGAAATTACGAAAAAAATAAAAATAAAATTGAAAATGTTGGATGGAAACCCATTAAAATATTTCTTAAAAGCATAAACATTTTACGATACTTTTAAAATCCAAAAAATGAAATACAATTTTACATGTGCCACATTATTTCTCAGCATTGTGCCATTTTTTTAAAAATTAAAAAGAAAATAAATAAATAAAATAAAACTTTAATAGATTATAATAAACTATATCTTTTTAAAAGGCTTTTCTACTCCTTAATATCCTTTAGGGAAAAAAGTAGTAAAAAGAGTGTTCCTAAAAATAGTAAGCTTTCCTATTATCTGCCTCAAGTAGAAAAGGAACATCGTTTAAAATACGAAAATAACCCAGTGCGTGGGTGTTACTCTATATTTTTATCAGAAAGGTAAATTTGAATTTATTTGAAAATTCCTTTTTATTTAACATTAAATTGAGAATACTCGCATCTTTAAGCTATCTTCAATAAGTTCTGTCATGTATATTGGATAAAAATTTATTGATGCTATATATTTTATTCAGAATGTAGTTTGTACAAAAATAAGTCTAATAAAAATAAGATGAATGTATCTTGTATTTAGGTTTCGGGCTCTATAGAAACACCAAGCAAAAAGAGCGGTAATTTTTACAAAAGATTTATGTAATGATTTTGGTAAAATTAACAACAAAATATGGTTTTATTATAAGTGGACAAATTTTGGTAAATGTAGTAAAAGTTGGTAATTTAGTCATATCTCAGAATATGGCATAAACACCTCTTATTTGGTTAAACTTACTTTTCAGCTTTACATTCTTTACTAAATGTGTGGTAATAAGAATACTTTTAAAATCCACAATTTCCAATAAAACGTTATTAGATGAATGAAAAAAGGAGGAGAGATTTAACTTTGAACTGTACAAGATTTATAATCAACCTGATATTATTAAATACATAAAAATAAATAGAATGAACTGGATGGCCCACGTGATTCGAATGAGTGATGTAATACAATAAAAAAGATACTGCTTTTTAGACCCACTGGTACAAGAAAGCGGGGAAGGCCGTGGTTGAGATGGGCTGACTCAGTGGAGTCTGATTTTCTCGCAATTAATGAATTGGAGATCAAAGATGAATCAGAAGTCGTCATGGAGAAATCTACAGAGGTAGGCATTGGCTCACATTGGACTGTCTGGGCAACTATGATGATGATGATGATGAATGAAAAAATTATTAAATGAACTGTTTAAATACCATATATTTTGGTCTTATTAAACAAAATTATTATTAATTTTACCAGAATGTTTTTCTCCATGTACGAAACATCCATAATTTAAACATGTTTCCATTGAAACTTAAAATTGATAAGTTTAGAAATATTCTTATCAATTAAGTAATAATATAAGTGGTTATAAGGTATGTTTATTCAGAGAAAGTGCATTTTTTGGTCTGGTTCGGTAGCTTAAAATACCCGATCATTAGATCAAAAGTTATTCAGGGTGGGTTTCTTTGCGCACTGTACAAGGGGCTCATAATTCTAATTTCGGGAGAGAAAAAAAATATCTTAACTCTTTTTGAATAATTTAACTTTATCTCCACTGATTTAAATCTCCAAATTGGATAGTTGCTCATATTTCTGTCATAATTTTAAGAAAACATAAATCTTAATTGTTAATATATTAGAATAAAATGGATTAAATAGATTATAACTTCAAATGCAATTTATTGTCAGTTGAATTTTTGATCACTCTCCGATTAGTTAGAGTATTCAAATTTCAATTTTAGCTCTGTGTCTGATGCTTACATAAATCTATGCATAGGGCTTACATTCTTATTTTTCAAGATTCGAAATTCTTTTTGTATACTTTTAATTTAACTTTTTATAGAGAAGAAAAAAAAATAGTTCATGCCAAATGAAATTATGACAATATTTCTTTAGTAAAGGCTTTTAAGAATCCTAATGACCCAGGACCAATTTTATCGTTTACAATACATAATCGATATTTCTTGTAAACTCCAGAGAGTAAAATAAGTAATTTCATGTAAATGTTAACTCATTATATCTTTAAAAATTATGACCTTTTCAATGTTTATGTATTAATACTTTATTGGAATATCTTCTTTCCTATTGACACTTAGTAAATTATTTCATTTTAAGCCTTTCAAATGTAGTTTTTGAGTATGTGAAGAATTCATAGAATTACAAATTTCATTACTCAGGTCTTCTTAGCAAATTATTGAAGGGTAAACAAATTTTTCCGCTTAATTTCTCGTCCTGAAAAGATATTTTGAATACCATAAATTAGAAGAACTATTTTTTTACTTGAAATTTGAAAGTTGAAGCGGTCCCCGCTGCAATTTTTTTGAAATATTTTTCCACTCGAATTAACTGAATATGGTTCCTCCAACGCGAAATTAATTTTTCCTCATATTAAAGAATTTAAAAAGTTTTTCCACAACATGTAATTATAATTTATGAATAAAAAAAAGGAAATTTATTTTAATTTTTTAATTATTCAATGGCAAATATCATTAATTAATACCACTTATGTCATCCAGGCAAAATATTTTTTGTTGCATGATTAAAAGTATGTGTTTAGTTCTTAAGAAAATTATTGCCTCAGCAACAAAAAAATTATATTGAGTGATGACAACATTTCAAATATGAAATACAAACAAAATTAATTGAAAAATGTTATTAAGATATTAATTTAATTATTATACTTATATTTTGCTTTAGTTGTTTCTTTAAAAGTTACAATGCATTGAATGCACCCATTTCAAGACAAATTAGGAAATATTTATTAATTAGTTCAATTAGCTTTATTAATTAGCTATTTTTATTTCCTTTGTTTTCCTTTTTCTTCATTGTTTCAAAACTCAAGTATCTAACTAAGCCTATATCAGAATTGTTTAATAACATAACAGCAAGTGAAACAAATATACGCACAAGTGCAAATTATATCTCCCATAAAATATACAAATGGTAATCGTTAATTTCTTAGCGAATAGTTAAATTTCTTTATTAGATGAATAAAAAAAAACAAGTGAAAATGTGAAAGTACCAAATTTGCAATATATGAAAAGCTATTTTTTCAGGATTTTTTATTTTTATTGTAAATTAGGTATACTTTGTTTCGATTGTAAATTAATTGTCTTTATAATATACTAAGGGGCAAAATTAAATAAATTTTAAAACAAGTACATGAAAATACGTATGCGTAGTATGTGTAGGTTAGTGTATTTTAAACGCTAAATAAATCTAATGCATTTTCATTCCAAAATTACGGTGAAATTACCGGCAGCAGTTTGTCCATTCAATTAACCAAAAGGTGTGTGTGTATATTATAGATGGGACTAATTGGTGCATTGAAAATCTGGTTGCTTAACCGTATTATGAGAAAGCTGTTACTATACGGGTTTTTTTCACAGTTAACAGTTTGGACACCGTCTTATTGATAATTATTTGACTGTTTTGCTTGAATACGGTAAAAGAACAATGAAATAAATTGTAATTTAACCATTTTTTAAAAAAAATTTCTATCAGTGCATGGTAGTTTTAATAAAAGTTAAAGAACAACTTTTTTGATATGAGAAACGTAAATAATCCATGTTTCTAGTCACATTTGTTTGAAGTAAACGAAAAACAATTTCTTAAGTGTTAAAGGGAGTGTCACTTTATATTCGAAGCTATAACATGATGAAATATTAACAGCTTTTATTTTCGCTTACAAGACAGGCCTCATAAAATATTTATTAATAACTATTTATTTAATTTAAGAGTTTGTCGTTGAACTAATATATATTTAGAATAAATTGTTTTTAAGGCAATTCAGTTATGTGTTTGTTTCACGTTTTGTGAGAGTAAGGAATTGAAAATTTATAGTAACTTATATTTGAAATTATACAAATGCGATAATAAAATTCTTTCTACAAATGCTTTTAATTATTTTGGAAAACTTCAATAGTAATGATAAAAAAAAACAAAGTGAGATTATTTTTTATGAAATACTGTTTTGGTTAAGAATTTGAAACCTTCCTTTTCATTCTACTTAAACTTCCGCTATTTTTTCTTTCTTTTTTTGACTGCTCAAAAAATATTTAAGCAATGAAAAAGCTTGAAACTTCTTTTATCTGTCAAATCAATAACTTTTTCTATAAGCAATAACACTCAAATTTCTAGAGGTCTGTGCTTAAGTACAATTTAAGTTTCAGCTGCCAAAAGTAGAATCTACACCGATATTATTGGTAATGTATCGTGAATCAAAAGTCTGATAATTTTTTATATAGCTAAGGTGCGCAAATTTCAATTAAAGCTCCGTACTGTAACATAATACTCTTTTCTTTTTTTTTTTTTGACCGCTAAAAGTGCATTTATTTTCTAATATTATTTATTGTCAATTGAAGTTTTGGCCGTTTTCCGTCATAAATTCCCGATATTTTGGCTGTTAACTAAGTTTTATGTATAGTTCTATGCTAAAAAATATAACCAAAAAATACGACATTACGGTTTTTGTTCTTATCACTTCCCGTAAAAAATGCATATGACCGCTATAACTAAGTTCTATATATTAATCTATGTTTAAAAATATAACTGGAAAAAAACCGACATTTTGGTTTATGTTCTTATTACTGCCACTTCCTGTTGAAAGTATGTTTGACTGCTAACTTGGATAGAGGTGCCTAGTTGTTTAGTGCTTGTTAAATTTTTTATCTAATACCTTTATGAGTACAAAATTCGAGAGAATTCAAAGCTGAACTGTCATTTCTTTTCGGTGAATATCTCAGATAGCTAACTTTTAACTGCAGCATAAGCTTCAGCATGTTCGTATCACAATCTTGTTCTACGGGTATTAATTTGAGCATTAATATGACTCATAATTGTTTATGAACATGCGCTAAATTACGTAATGTAAACAGCCTATAAGAAAACTAAGACTTCTTCTTCAGCACGACAGCCCCTTACAGGCCTTGGCTGCCTCAACCACACGTAGCCTCCAACGCCTCCTGTTCATGACGACTTTTTTCCAGTTGCTTATCTGTAATACTTTTAGATCTTTAGCAGTGTCATCTAGCCATCTAGCTGGAGGTCTTCCTCTAGCTCGAGATCCCGAAGGGTTTTTAAAGGTGGCGATTCGGACTGCATTATTTTCTGGACCTCTCCAGATATGGCCAAGCCATCTTAATCTATTGCTTCGGATGACCTGCACTATCTGTGGCTGTCTATAGAGTCTATATAATTCAATATTGTATCTGATTCGCCAACAGCCTCTTTCCTGTACAGGGCCAAAATTATTTTTAAGGATTTTCTTTTCAAAAACACCAAGAGTACGCTGAGTGTCTGCGTTTATTGTCCATGTTTCACTTGCATACAGCAATACAGGTAGAATAACAGTCTTATAAATTTTAATTTTAGTTTTTCGACTAACTAGGCTTGATCTTAATTGCTTTCTTGGTCCAAAGAAACACTTGTTTGCCATTTTAATTCTGTTGTCTACTTCTGTTTTTATGCTGTTTTGGTCATTGATCATTGTTCGAAGGTATTTGAATTCATTAACCTTTTCAAAGGTGTAACCATTTATTAATAAAGCATCATGATTTACAGTTGTAAGAAAACTAGGACAGTGATATATAATATTACAGTGATTGTACCAAAAATTGTCTATTTCCTTAAAAATAATTCATAAAATATAAAGCAATACATAAGAATTCAAAAGCATACATAAGAAAATAAGATTATAAAAAAAAAACTGAGAATCTTAAAAACGCAAATATTTTGAAAGATTCGGGTATACAAGAGTGTTTTTTTTTCTTTTTAACATAACTTAAAGATGATTGAAATTTTCAACTTTAGTACTGTTCTAGTGTCAATAAATGGAGCATGAGAAATCAAACATTTATTTTACTGATAAAATTGAAGATTACACTCTTTGAACGAAAACATGTACCTATGCTCTTTGGAGATTTTGAGATCAGAGAGAAAAATAGTTTTTCAAAATAAAATTTAAAATATTTAGAAAAAGAGAAATAAAAACCGTTTTATTTTTGCATCTGATTCTTCATAAATAAAATAAAAAATAATAAGTTTTCTGATCATGACTTCTTTAATTTATAATTGAGAATGTTACTAACTTCGATCGATTTTGATCTGAAAACAATTTTACAAACATTTATGTTTGTTTATTATTTTATTCACAAATAATTTTTCCAAAAAAGGTTGACAAATAATTTAAAAGAAATTAATGATAGAAAATTTTTAGATTAGCATTAAAAATCTATTAATAAAATATAATTACGCAAAGCAATTTTATTTATAGCAATTCATAATGATTACATAATATATATTTTGTCCTTACAAAATTTTGTTCACATTTCTTTTGATTCTCAAATGCTAAATGCAGATCGATTTAAGATGATATGTAATTTTAATAACACATGTCCTTCTTTGTTTTATGTAATACTCTTAGCAAAGTTTGTTCATTATTTTTGCATTTCGAAGTATTAATCAGTGCTTTGTCATACTACAATAATTTTTTGTACAATAATTGGAATCTAAGAATACATAAGACATATTTAAATATAGCTTTTTAGGTATGAAAAAATGGCAGAGCTAGTAGTAAATATTTTATCTAATACAAAGTTACTCTCTTAAAATGAAAGAGTTATTTCCCCTACTCAAAAAAGAGTTAAATTTTTTTAACTCAACTTGAGTGAAATACATTCTTATTTGAGCGAAATTCTTGCTTTGCGTTTACTCAAACTTGAGTGGTATTTATTAAGCAATATTTGAGTGCTTTTAGCTCAAACTTGAGTGATTTATTTATTATTTAATTGTGTGCGAGATATAAGCTGGAATTTCTATCGTTTTATTTTAAAAAGCAAACGATAATAAATCTAAATAAAATTGTTATGTTCTGTGATCTAAATAGATTATGTCTTCGTTTTTATTTTACGTTTAATTTTTTTTTTTGGAGAATATGTCATTTAATATTTTGAATTAAGAAGAATTAAAACAACTTTTAGTTCACAGCGGTATTTCTGAAGAAGACGCTGTTTTACTTTTCAGTAAGTAGATATACTTTGTTGTTTTTATTTTGAAAATACTTTTATTTTGAATGTGTTATATACACATTCCATTTAAATTAGCTGTTTTTCAGCGTTTTTTAATAAAATATACTATTCTTTTAAATTATTTGTCAAAAAAATTTATTAAAATTGAAAGTGTTAAATGTGGATGATTATGAAATATTAAAAAAATTTGATTCCCTGCTAGAATCTTTGTCAAAGCATGTGGGAATATATTATATCTGATAAGAGTTTTAGAATTTTTTCAGATTTCATATTAAAGTTTTAACATTTTATTTTAATATAATAAATTTATATCCATGTTTTAGTTTTTTTGATGTATAATTTTGGTACAAAACATTTCTGGATAATTAATTTCATATCATTCTATACTTCTTTTATAAAAGATATTTACGAAATTATTGTTCATACAGTCTATAATTGCTGTTATTTAAATTGCTTTCTATTAATAAAGTTGACTGTCTTTAATTTATGAAAGTTCACATTTGCAACATCCATTCATTCAAATCAGAATCTTCAGATGTTCAATGTATTTTATTATAAATATATCATTCAAAGAAAAAGTGGAAAATATTATATTTAAAAAAATTAAGCAGCATTTTGAATTTTTCTGTTTTTATCCTGTTTTTAGCTTTTATTTAATTGGAATTCAGAATTAATACTATCTTCTTATTTCATAAAGTATTTATCACATTATACAAACTATTTTTCCTTTGTTGCTAGCATAAAAGTTCTTACCACTTTTCTTCAAATTCAATTTTCGAGGCAAAATTGAAAATGCAGAATTAATATTTAATTAAAAGTACAATGCTAATTAAAGTATTTGAAAATGCAAATAAATTAGAATTTTACAATAGTTATAGATTAATAGTAAAAAAATAGGAGCAAAATTAAAAGTAATATTTATTATGAGATATAGTTCAATTTGAATTTATATACCTATATCCCAGCTGAAAATAAACTGTAGTTATTCTACAGAACTGAAGTAATTTCGTAGTTTTTCTAGAGTTAACTGCAAATTTTCTGTAGTGCAATCTTAACTGTAAAAACACTGCAGTTATTTTGCAGCTAATGCGAAGTAATTTCTCAGTAATTTATTTCGAAAAAATTTTAGCTATTGTCTACAAAATTACTGTAGTTTAAGTGAGGTCACTTGAAAATCATAAATTTAGAAAAAACTGAAACTTTAAATCCGTGGTCATTCTGCAGTAAATTTGAAGTAATTATGCAGTCATTGTTTCAGAAGTATACTTTCTGATGAATCTGCAGAAAAACTGCAGTTACTTTGCATTGTTGTAAAATTGAAAGAGTTTGATGTCTTCAATCTTGCTTTCCTGGCTGGTATATTAAATTTTTATAATGTTTTTTCTTTTTGATTATATATTAATTTCTTACAATTAGGTAAAAATTCTAAACATATATATTGATAACGGAAATAACGTACACTATCTATATTCATAATAGTTAAAATTCATAAAATACATACTTGATTTAATTGTAATTATTTATAATTCAGAAGCGATACAATTTAATTAGTTTAAAATATGCCTAAAATTAGGTATTTAAATATTTCTGTATTTTAGTAATTTTATTAAAAATGTCGTTTTCATTAATTTTTATTATTTATTTCTTTTTGACTTAAGAAAACTATGTTTGAGCAAAGTTTATGGTAAAAACAATATTAAAGTAAAGTCAAGTAGTTAATGTTAATTAGTTAATTTTTTTATTCGAATTCATACTAAGCTAGGATTATTGCAGAACAAAAATTATACTTATTTTTTTCTAATCAAAACAAATATATAGTTTGGATTTTAAACAAATTTATATCAAAAGAGTTTGCAAAATTGAGTTTGAAAAAGGGTATTTAATCCAGATTTTTTAGCTTTTAACGTCCTCTTCAAAAATTTATTAATTTCACTTAGTTTCAGAAATTTGTCTTAAAAAAATTTAGGCAATTTAAAACAATATACCTTTTTTATTGCTTGAAAATAAAGCTTTATAAATTAAACGAATAAATTTGTTCGAAAAAAAATGACTCATAGTATTTTCAATTGAACCTAAATGAGCATAATATTTATAAAACTGCTTACTTTAAAAATTCGTTTAGAGCTCCTTACTTTTAAAAATTAAACTTCAAAGAAAAATGACGTAACTTAGGGGAAAGAAAAAAAAACTCAAATCTACAGTGGTTAGGAATTTTTCATAAAAAAAACCTCTTAAGTAATAATTCATTTAATTGTTGTTTTACCGTATACAATCAAAATAATTGGATAACCACAAAATGCTGCTATTCAAACTGTTAACTCTGAAAAATTTTTTTAACTGTGTTTTCACCTTATTTGATTTAACAAATAAAAACTTTATCCTCGCCAACAAGACCCAGCTCATGAAACTAATTAGTTCTTTGTAGCCGTCTTGTCACAGGACTGCAGCCGAGATGGTTAATCGGTCAATCTCACGACAGACGGGAAGCCAGTTCGAATCCCAGCCAGTGTCGATATGCTCACAGCGAAAACTTTCACAAGTACTATATTATCTAATTCGATATTTAAATTCAACAAACGTTAAGATAAAAAAAATTCCTATCTAAGGCTTTCTCTATCAAAAGGAATTTTTTTGAAACGAAAACTATAGTATTTTTTATCGCTTACGATAGATGGCACCACTAAATACAAAAATTTCGAATATTAACAGTAAAAATTTTGACTGCAATTTACAAACTGAAATACTGAAAATCGCTCAAACACGAGTTAAAATCACTCAAGTTTGAGTGAAAACGATTCACTCAGGTAATACTGAAAATCACTCAAACTCGAGTGAAAATAACTCAAGTTTGAGGGAAATTTTTTTCACTCAAATTGAGCTATTTCCATATAACTCTATCACTTGAGTGATTTTAACTCAAGATGAGAAGGCCGGTTTTTTCTGGATGAAAGAGTTAAATAGCACTCAAGTTGAGTTATTTTCACGCGTTCTTTTTAAGAGAGTAGAGCTACAATAGGAAAATTAAAGAATAAATCTCTAGGTAACTAAATGGACGATATAAAATATTGCCTATTTAGTTACCTTGTATTATATTGCCTATTTAGTAAACTTTAATGGAAAATCATTAATTAGGAATTACTTATTTCACAATATAATGATATCATGATATAAACCGATTTTACCTGCCATTGCATCAAAACATTTTTGGTACAAATTAATGGCATTTCTTAGGTTTTATCAATATTATTCAAATTATAACTCGTCCACTGCTTTAAATTTTGAAAAAAATTAAGGTGAAGAAAATTTATGTGTATTTTTAGGAAGCTAAATTAAAAAAAGTATTAATAAGAAATTGTAACATTAATATTTTAATAAAGAAAATTAAGAAATTAGAAGTATACTCACAAAGTGTAAAATTTTTTGAATACACTGTAAAAAATGTCAGAGGAAATCATGGCAAAAATACTGGTACTCAGTATGTCGATACTTTATAATGCAAAATCCGTTTTTACCGGGACATGTTATAGAACAAAAAAGTCAGATACACTGTAATTGTTACAGGTTACAGTAATAATTACTGTAAATTACTGAATCACTCTACTTAAGTCGATACAACTGTAATATTTTATGGTAAAAATGGATTTTACAATAAAATGAATTTTATGGGTGATGCACTCAAAGTGTCTTTACTTTATGCCGTAATTTGATGCGCAATTTTTTACATCACTTTTTAAGTAACATCTAAATATTAAAAAAGTCACATCTTTTCAATCAAGGTTAAATACAGAGGTAAATATTCACTGTAAAAAACTGATGCTCAATTTTCGCGAAACTTATTCTTCGTTTTCGACGCAGCCATTTCCTGTTATATGCTCCGAGCAGAAATTTTGTCTAAATGAAGCAATAACTATCATGACTTTTTAGCCCGAAATGCATCAAAATGCTAGAAATCTTTTGTACTTCTATTTTCTTTTCATAAAAAGGAAAAAAAATAGCAGTGCTTAATGTATCTGACTTTACTAATTATTACTTTGTCTTTTTCATCATATGGATGAATCACTGTCGTCCAAACAACGCAAGAATCACAGAGGTAAATTACAAACATACGCAAAGCGGAATTCAAATCCGGGATCTTCCTGGTGCGAGGTTGACTCCCTGGCCACCCTACAGTCAATCAAAGGTGCTTCGTCACTTTATTTTCGATCCTCTAGTCGTTTTTCTAGTTAACGATCTCCGACAATGCGCCACAATCACGTTCAGAGTTGACGAAACATTTCTATGGTATATTTGAGAGTTCACGTTCTGCCACAAATCACGAGATTTCGTGAAGAAAGGACTCTCAAAATTAACCAAATACAGATCAAGAATGTCTGAATCGTCAAAAGTGAATGTTTTATCTCTGAGAGTATAAATTTTTTCTTATTCATTTGTTATTTAAAAAAAAGTAAACAATCAATAAGGAAACAGAGTAAAGACCATGAAATTTTTTTCTCAACTCTTATTTAGTTAAATGAATGCATTTATAAGTAATAAATAAGAATAAGTAATGCATTTAGATAAGAATAAGTAATGCATTCAGATAAGAATAAGTAAAGCATTTAGATAAGAATAAGTAATACAATAATAAATAATACATTTTACTCTTACTTTAGAAGTGCGTTCTTATTTTAGTATATATTTTAACGAAATGGACATTACCGGTGCTCTAGTTACTCAAAATGAACTCCACCCATAATTTTAGACTAAAGAATACCTCTTAAAACAAAGTACATTACTCCCTCACTAAGCCTAGAAACGCATTAAAAATGTATTCGCTTAGGTTATTCATCATTACATCTCAGGCTCTTAATGATGAATGATAATTACGTGATTTTCTTAACGTATCAGAGAATTCGTTACACTCTTTAACAACTAGACAGAGAAATTTTCTCTTTTGTTAATGTGTGATACGTTTAAAGTTAACAGAACTTGAAGAACAGAGACACATAAATTATATTAATAATTAAATATTTTAAAATAATTATGACGTTTTTAGTTTGCTAAATATTATTATAAAAATTCATAATATAAAATGTAGTTTAAATGCTTAATTCGCACTTAAAATTCCTGATAAAATTACCGGTACTCAGGGTGCTGATACTTCTTACTGTAAAATCTTACTGTAAAATCCATACTGTAAAATTCATTTACGGAAATATGTTACGGAATGAAAATTCTGATATATCGTAATTTTAGCAGCAATAATTACCTTAAAATCACTGAATCAGTCTAATTAAGTAAATGTTACTGCAAAAATTATTTACAGTAAAAAATGCAGTAAAATCACTTAATCAGTCCAATTAAATAAATGTTACTGTATTAATTACAATATAATATCTCAAGGTAAAATTGGACTTCATAAGGTTAAAATAAATTTTACGGATAATGCACTTAAAGAGACCAATAATTTGATCCAGAATTTTTTACAGTTTACATTTTAGGATATTTTAAAAGGTAGATTTATTCGTGAAAATACGAATTAATTAATTATAAGTCTGTTTTTTTTCAACTCTCACCAAAAAATATGTGTTACATCATAATATTGGCACTATAAACAGTCGTGTTATTTTCTTAAATATCATTAAATTATGCACATATACCATTAAATAAAGCACATATCATTAAATAATGCACAAAACATACCATTAAATAATGCAAAGCATTATTTCACATCAAAATATTTTTTTGCATTCTTTAATGGTATGTTTTGCTTAAAAAACTCTCAAGGAGTAGAAAAAATATATTTAACATGCACATTTTTCAAGTAAAAAATATTTTTAAATAAATAATGTATAGGGGAAATGTCCTCACTGCTCCATGTCCTCATTAGACTATACTGTGAAAGTGTTACAGAAACAAATGCATGCTATGCATTTTGATGTAGTGTGACTCTTTACTTGAATATGGATCCGCAATATACTTTGAATAATTTTCATATTTTGTTCTGCAAATCATCTTGTATGCATCTCCAACTTTTGTGTAATTACCGTCCAAAGCGACAAAAAGTGCCAAAATACTATTAATGACTATACATCTTCAGTTGAATAAAATAAAACTTACAAGTTACAAATAACACTCCTAACTATTGAGTATCACCTAAGTCACCACTTTTTTACAATAAAGTCACCACTTTGAAATTTGAAATTTTTGTATCCCAACATTTCGTGACCACATTATTTTATGGTTTTTAGTTGTTATGTTGCATAATACATTTGAAACAAATTGGTTCATATATTAATTTAAATAATATTTTAAAGTACTCGGCAATAATTTGCGAAATACTTTTATAAAACTTTTATATATTTAATTACTTGACTGTCACTATAATTTTTTTGTTGGTTTTCATTTAAAAATTGCGAACATAAATAAGAATTGGTTTCATTAAAGAAAAACTATTTTTACATATTATCGAAATTTGCCACTTCAGTTTCAATTACTCATTGGAACTTTGGAATGATTTTATAAAGTAAAAAGTAAACTAAAATTTTACTAGGCTGTTTTATAAAGGTTTTATTGGTTGCATGCCCAAGATACACAAAAAGGAAATTATGTGTCACTTAAAAAAAAATGTCTCCATGACCGATTTCAACCCATTTTTAAACCGTAAACAACTTAAGTGAAATATACAAATTAAATTTTAAAATCTAAAACAAACAATATCTATTATGTTTATAAATGTTTGCAGATCAAAAGATGTAGTTAAGAAAAATTATAAGAGAAAGAAATACTTCAAAATAAATAAATATGCTTATTCAAAAACGCATTCAAATATCTGAAAATTACACAATAGGAAAATCCCTCTTATGTTAAGCATAAAGTTTACACTGAGAAAAAAAGTATAGTCAAAACTAGAATATGGCAAAATTTACCACGTTTATGGCTCTAACCAAAAAGCTCGATACGTTTTAAAAAAGCTCTTTGGCAAATTTAACTATAAATTTTGGTTTTATGGTATGTCATAAAATTTGATAAATGTGATAAAATGTGATAATTTCATCATAATACCTTAAAACATGGCAAAAAAACTATTTATTCGGTTAAATTTATTTTTCTGTTTTGTGTTTTTATTAAATGTATAGTAATAGAAACAGACTTTACAGTAAACCATTACCATACAAACGTATAAATTACCAAATCAATCGTGCAACTTCATTATAATTTTAGCCTTTAATACTAGAATTATGGGTTTTTCTTCTCAGCAATGTCATAACCATACAGTACAGTAATTTGATACGATTTTTTTCTGTGTTGAAGTCAGCATGTTTTCGAAGTTTTGAGTTCAATCATTGACTTTTTAAGTTTTAATTAGTTTAAATTAATTAAATATTAATTAATGTTAACCTTCAGTTTAATTTGATTTAAATAAACAAGTTCAGATAATTATATTCAACTCAATCCACTGTCTTAAAAACAATTTCCAGCTTTTCCCTGTTTTTCCATATTCAGCTGATTAGGAACAGATGTAATAAACGTTAAAAGTAGAAATAACATAAATAGCTAAGAGCTCAAAGCAAAAATAACATATTCAAAATTGAAATAAGATAAACAAATAAATATTCAAAGTAGGAACAAGATAAACAAATAAAATGTAGTGAGGTAGATAAATTCTCTCGAATACGGAAAAAATAAAAGTAATTTTCTCGAAGACGAAATTAAGCATTTTTCTTTTACTTTTTTTTGAGTTCCAATCCAAATTTCTCAAAAATAAAGTATGCTTTTCGTGCAAATTAATTTTACACAAATGAGGAAATGATCAGTTAGCAAAAGTTCAAAGCATATAATGTTTATACGGAATTATCCCTTCAAAACAATATGAGAATATTAGAATATAGAAAATAGAGAATATATATAGAATTAATAACAATATGAGAATTAATTAGAGAATATGAGAATATTAGAATATTAAACAATATGAGAATAGAATATAGTAATACAAAACAATATGAGAATATAGAATCAAGTCAATCTTTAAATTTTTAAAAAAATCACATTATCATATTTTATTTAAAAATAATTATTTTAACGGTTCCATCTTTACTATTGATTTTTTTTAACATTTTAACGAGCATTAAATTCTTTACGTTCACTATAATAGTGACATTGGCATCTTACTGCTCATAGATTCAATGAACTTTCAGTATTAATAATTCAGTGTTTCGAATAAATAAAGGCTATAAATTTTTTATTTGAACTTTATTTCCATAACGCAAGGAAAACTTTACTAGAATGACTATTACATAGTTTCAAATTTGAGAGCAATATTTTTTTTTAAAAATATCTAAATGAATTTAAAAATATGATTAAAATATTGCACACTGAATTAGTGGACACTAATTTACATTATTTAACTTCGGAAGTAAAAATTAAGAGCTCTGTTTAAGAAGGTAATAAGTAATTACAAAAGTAAAGAATAATTTTGAGTTATTCCTTAAAAAAGAATTATGAATATTTTATAAAATAACGTATTAAATAATTTAATAAGTTGCTTATTTTTAATTCTTTCTTGTAATTCAAGAAAGATTTTACATTTCCTTTTAATCATTTCTAAAAGTAAAATAACTATTTCTAATCCTTAGGCTCAATTCGTGTATGAAATTATTTATTAAAAACAGTTTTTATATCATATACAATGTATTTAAATGAAATTTCGTTATATTGCATAAATTTATTAATGCCGAATTACAACTTATTCGCAATGAGAGTACCATGCCTTAATAAAAATGTCATATAATAAAAATTCAACTTAATTGTACATTTAATTAGTTCGTTAAGGCTTTGACTCTTACATTTATAAAAAAGATAGGATCATTCAAAGAGATAATTAGACAACTTTAAAGTCAATAGACAAAAGTTAATTAAACTCGAATGCATTTAAGCTCAACTGATATTCAAATTTTCGTATCATGAAATTTATAATTCCTAGAAGACCTTCTCCACTTGATAAAATTAGATTTCAGCATCAAAAGACTTTTTTTGTTCCTTTATCATTTATGTCTTCAAAAAGCATTGTAAACAGATGGTTGTAATTAGAATAATTAATTTCCAGAAGGCAAGTTTTGAAAAACAACAACCTTGAAAATAAAGCACTCTTTCATAGACATAAAAATTGTTTCAATTATTCAAAGGCTCCAATGCGTTTCTTAATTGCAATTTTAAATTACATTATTTTTTGCATTTAAAATCTCATAGCTACTGACTAAGGATTAAAGCCTAATGTTTTCAACCGTTTCATTTAATTTAGATGAATTCTTATGTTTGTTTGTTTTTGTCGTCAATTTTGGGATTTAAACTGGTATTTTTCAGTATTTTATATCTTATCAGTTAAAGTTTTAATAATTACGTGTCTGATTTTAGACGATTTAATTTATACAAAATACGAATAAATTATAATATAAATTGATATGAATAATATGAATTAATTATAATAGTAATATAAATTTAATCTTTTTAAGGCTTTTCAGGAAAAAATCTATCATCATCTGAAATGCCGTTTTTCAGCAACTATGAGCAATTATTATAACTGTTATGAGTTAGTAACAGTTATAAATTAATATTAGAAACAGTTTTGTTACTTCTCTAATCACAGAGCTACACTGTCAACTAAAGCTATGTACACTATGAAATATATGAAATAACTCATTTTAATGAATATGTGCTATCATAATATTTGTGAATTTTAAACCGATCATTGTTAGAAGTAATTTTGTTGTTATTGTTTCTCTAATCACAAATCGTATAACTACACTGCAAAATAATGCAATATGTAATGAAACAAGTGAAAAAATGATAATTAGGTGCATTATCACATTGATAAAATAAAGTATAGTCAAGACTGCCAGCATATGGTAAAACTTACCATAAGTCTGGGTGTTAGGAAACACTAAAATGAGTGGTAATTTTGACCTTTAGTAATAAAATTAATGATGCTTTAGTAATAAATTTGGTAAAATTAATGATAAAATACAGTTTTATAATATGAATTAAAGTTAGGCAAATGGGGTAAAGTTTGATAATTTAATCGCGGAAGCTTAGAAAATAACATAAAAACTATTCAATCGGTTAGATTTAATTTTAACTTCGGTACTTTTACTAAATATAATCAGGGTTGGCACGGTTTAGGACAGAAGTGATTAATCCATGGTTTAAACTCTGGTTTAAACCGTCCTGTCCAAAACCCCTTTGTCCAAAACTGTCTTAAACTGTCCAAAACCCTTTTACTCAAATTATGTCACAATTTTATCAGAACAATACTTAAAAGGTAAAATAAACATTGAACTAATAACATATTGATAATTAAATCTACTAGAGAATATTTGTTCTTAATTTAGAAATATAATGTTTTATTAATATTCTTTGACTCTTCGATTTAAACATTAAACAAAGGAAGATTAATCAGTAATCAGGTTCAATTGGTCCTCTCATTCAATAGTTTACTACATAACTGAAGTTTGACCTTCCATATAGGTAAAACTATTAGAAACTAAGTGCTTGGTTAGTCATAAACAGGTTTATTTATCTGTAGTACTATTCAAGAATACTTTTATTTCATTCATGTTCGATTATTTTACCATAGTGCTGATACATGACCAGTGTCAGTAACTGAAACTGATGTTATGCCCTTACAAACTGTTAATACATTTTTCAGTTATTTTGTATTTCCAATTTAAACTAAATATTTATATTAAAAAACAATTTTTTTTTAAATAGATGTCTTTTTTATCATCCTGTGATGCAGAAATTATAAAAATGTTTTTTAAAAAATATTGTGAAAAATGAAATATTAATTTTTAAACAAATTTAGTATTATTTTAAAAAAAATATTATTATTTTTTAATATTGCATTATTTATCCTTATGCAAAAACATTATTTATCAGTATTAAAAGCATATTTATATTTAAAGTATTAGGTATTCACTTTTGTTGTTTAATGAATTGTGGAGCTTCAAAAATTATAAACCTTTTCCTATTATATTATATTATTTTCCTTTAATAAGTTAAAGTAAATTGTATAAAAAATATCACATATTTATTGATACATGCAATTATTATGAGTACAATGGTTGCACCTATAGAACTTTTACCTTTTACCAAAGTTCAAGGTTTTGGACATTTTAAGACAGTTTTATCCAGTTTAGGACAGTTTAAGACAGTAAAACCCACGTGTGCTGTCCAAAACCAGTTTAGGGCGTTCAAAACCCCAACACTGAACATAATAGTTACTCTATGTCATCTCCATTAAACCAAGGATATCCAAAAAGTCCAAAAATAATAATAATATCAGGTACAGCGTGTCAGGTACAGTTGCATAGAAGAATGTAATTTTAGATCTTTTATTACACCAATGACGCACAGTATAGAGTTTCAGACCCTGTTGGAAGACAAGAGCTTTAGAATGGCAAAGCAAAAAGCACGAGTGAGCGGAGTGCTGTTTTCTATGTATATTTAATGAATAGCTGTCCAGGCTTCCGGTTCACACCGACCACAGTGACTGACGTAATATATCCTCAAGGGTTGACAGATTATGGATTAGAGCTTGCCATCAGGCTAACCATGAGAAGTTTTCGTGGTTTTCCACTACATGTAACACAAATGCGGATTAGTTCCATCAAAATATCCTCCACGAAAGCAAATTCCTCCTAATAATTGATCCAGGTTTTCAAAATTCTATGGCTGCAGAGTTGAACATTTGTAGTCGTAAACTCAAAAATTGAGTCTAGAGTTTAACGGCGATTATAAAATTTGATTAAATGTATGGAATATTACTTGCATCATCATCAGCATCATAGTTGGCCAGACAGCCCAATGTAAGCCAATGCCTTCCATTGAAGATTTCTCCATGACGACTTCTGATTCACCTTTAATCTCCAATTCTTTTCATTAATTGCGAGAAAATTAGACTCCACTGAGTCAGCCCATATAATATTTCCAGTGGGTCTGAAAAGCAGCATCTTTTTTATTGTATTGTCATCACTCATTCGAATCATGTGGGCCATCCAATTTATTTTTGTGTATTTAATAATATCAAATTGCTTATAAATCTTGTACAGTTCAAAGTTAAATCTCCTTCTCCAGTTATTGTTTTCCTTTACAACACCAAGTATACTCCGCAAAATCTTTCTCGCAAATGCTGCGATACAATTTTCCTCCTGTTTTGTCATTGTCCAAACCTCAGAAGCGTATGTCAAGACTGGCCGGACAAGAGTTTTGTAGATTAAGAACTTTGTTTCTCTAGAAAGAAACCTATATTTAATAAATCCTCTCAGTCCACAGACCATCTTCTCAGTCCATGTATTTGCCAGATAGAGTCGATTTTTTTTATTTCAGGAGTAATTCTGTTGTCAATGAATGGTAATAATTGATCCTAGAATATTACTTGCATGTTTGAAAATTTTTTCCACCATTACATTGTTTGGATTCAGAAAATGTTCAAAAATTTAGAATGAATTAAAAGGTGATTTTTATTTTAGTAACTTCAGCAAATTTTTAAAAAAGTATTTAAAAATATTTATTTTTGCTTAAGTCTAGTTCGTTTTTTTATAGTATGTCATATTAGTTTAAAAGATAAGTTTTCTTTGAATTTCAGGTACTGAAACTGTTTTTTTTTCTCTTACTGAGACATAAGATTTCAAAATTCTCCCATAATTTGAAATAAAATAGATAAGTGTTTTAAAAATACTTCTAAATGTTTTAAAAATACTTCTAATCATACCAATTTTTATCAAATTGAACTTATATTTACGTACTTAAAAATAAGTTCACGGGTTTATAAGACAAATCGAACCTTAAAAAGATGCTCTTTTAAAAATAATACGTTTTTATTTACGTGTGCATTATAACTTTTTAGTGAATATTAAAACGTAAGCATGTATTTGGAAAAAAATAGAAATTTTTTCTTGTCTACAAAACGTTATCTATTTAAATTAAACTTATTTAATTAAGTGTGGAGTTGATATTTTCCAGTTAATGTTTCTAAATTTTCATGTATTAAAACGATTAGTTCTTTCAAAAAACTTGAAGAAAAAAATTTAATTTTTATTTAGAAAAAGAAACCAAAATATAAGAGCCACTAGTTTAAATATTTATAAAATTTATTAAATTAATTTTGCAATAAATAAGAACTTTACAAAATCTAAAAAGGCCCTCTAAAATTGACGTATTGAAAATTTAAACCATTGAAAATGAATTCGATATTCGAAATAAATTTGAGCCTCCAAGTACATTATCGAAGGAAATTATATTTTTAAATGTATTTATCTCAAACATGAAATTTTTTCCTGAACATTATTTCAGGACGGCTTGATGTAATATTTTACTTCATAATTCAGGAATGCTTAACATCGCATTTTCTATTGTCTAATAATTAAATGCAAATATTTAAAAAAAAAAATATGTTTGTTAAAATACGCATAAGAAACGAAAAATTTCTGTGTTTAAAAATTCCGTATTACATCATTATAGATGCGATGAAAAAAATTATGAAGCTGTTTCTATCAATAGGTCAATATTTCTCTTTCGTTTTTTGGAGGGGTTATTCGTTTCATAATTTTCTAGTATTTAAACTATTGTGTTTATATGAATACAAATAGAATTATTTACACAAACAGCTTTCAGAAATTCAATAATTAAGTCTTATTTATGTCAACATTTCTTTTTCTCCTCTTGTTTCGATATACGTATCTATGAGAGTTGCTTTACAAAAAACTATTGCAGCAAAAATAAGAATTGGAGAAAATAGAAATGAATGAAATTAAAATAAATTACCTTTAGGAGTGGCTTCAATGCACTTTAGTCAAGTGGTTTCAGCCAAAAAAAGGCATTTTCAATTACTTAAATGCTCACTTAATGATCAAGGTAATAAAAACCGGTAATGGTATGTTCGAAAAAAAGAATTAATCATCCTTTACAATCTCGTTGGATGAAATATATCTTTTTAAATTGTTCTTAGTTCAATTATACTTCTTCTGGTTTTAGTTGGTAAATAATATCACTTCGCTTACAATTTTTTGTATTTTAATAAAATATTATTAAGTAATTAAAACTCTAAATGAGTTTTCCCGTAAAATCTTCTTATTAACAAGTATATATTTTTGGGTCAGTTTTTTTTTTTTGATAGAAAATTGCTTATTTCCTAACTTTCTATTATTTAAGCTATTTGGTTTAACTACAATTTTTAATAAAGTAAAGCTTTCCCGCAACAGTCCATTGCGGGCCAGGGAGGTTAAGGGGGGCGTTCCCCCACGGTTAGCCTGACGGCAAGGGGACTCTAATCCATGATCCGTCTACCGCTGAGAATATTTTAACGTCAGCACTGTAGTCGGTGCGAGCTGGGTGTGGAATTCGTATCAATCAGCCATGGCTGGGATTCGAACCCAGTTCACCTCGCTGGGAAGGCTTCAAGCCGCCATAGGGGATCGGACCCCTGTTCTTCAGATCAGTGCCTCAACCACTGACTCATCGCGGCTCACTTTGCTTATTATTGTGTTTAAAAAAATGAGAGCATAGTTTAAGTTTATATACTGTGTTTAATATTAGAAATAGAGTCCTTAAACTTTTTGCAGTATTTAAGTTCAATTAAAGTTAAAAATAAATAGTAAAATTTTAAATATTGTATTCTAGATACAATGGTAAGTATTTATTGTACAAAATTTGAAGCGTGGTCCCTGTATATAAAAAGTGTTTCCCCGATTTTTTATTATAAAATGATAGAAATCATTTATTCAATTCTATTTAATTAGAACACTTTTATGTAATTAGTGTATAATTGGAAACACTTTTTAAGCTTTATCAAGTCTTCGTAACTTCATTTTTATTAATACTTAATGATTAAAACACTCTCTGATTATCATAGCATTTTTCAACTTAAGGTAAAGAAACATTATGAGACAGTATAAACATTTTTTTAATTTTTGTTATGTAGTACCAGTTAAACATACAAATAGAGCAATTTTTTATTCTCAAGTAAATATAATTTTTAAATTGTTTCTCGTGTGTTTTCAAGGAAGTTTATGAAATAAAACAGCCTTTTATTCCAGCAAAATAAAATTATGCATCTCCTATTAGTAACGTGATGCCATAGTTATCTGTTTGTGAGTTACGAAGTTCGTGTAAGGTATTTTAGATAGAGCTGGAAAGGATAAGTTTAACAGTTAAATTTCCTGAAAAGTAAATATTTCTGAAATTTGAACTGTATGCAGTAAAAATGAACACATTTTCTGTAGCCAATCATGAAAGAAGTATTAAAAAATAAAATCATTTCACTTTTTGAGGTAAGTTTTCATTATATTTTACAAATTCTAGCTTCCCGCTCCCCTTCTCCTCCTAAAACTGTCTCAAAGAATTAAAAATCGGCAACTTGAATTTTAGCTAAACGTAAATAAGGGAGGGAATTCGCCATTCTCTGGCAAGAGTTAGAAAGATTCATTGTAAAATATCTTTCTGGTCCATCCTTAGAAAATTTAAAATTATAATTTGTAATGATTTTTTTTCTAACTGGAGGGGAAAAAATCATCCATCTTTCTGCTATATTTGTTCACATTTTAGGACTTAAACCTCTCTAGCCTTTCATCCTATATTAAAATGTTAAAATATTTCTTCCCTTCTCCTTTAAATTAAGTTCATGCACGGAGAAAAAATCTGGTAAAATTAACCTAATCTATGTTAATGTTCCTTCTGGTTAATAAAACCTAAATATAAGGTTTTTAAACCATATATTTAGTATTTTTTTTTCATATGATAACGGTGTACCGAAAATTCTGATTTTTAAAACTATTGTTATAATAATCTCACATTTCGTAAAAAGGATATTGTAAATTTTAACAAAAAATGGTTTTTTTGCCATGCTCTGAAGTATCATGATAAAACTGTTTGAATTAATAGAAAATTTTATCAAATTTACCTAATTTTACAGCACATTACAAATCTTATTTTGTTGATAATTTCACCAAAATCAGTACAAACTTGCTTCCGTAAAAAATTACCGAACATTTTGCTGTTCCCATAGAGCCAGAAGCATGAATAAACTTTACCATATTCTGGTAGTTTTGACTGCAATTTTTTTGTTTGTGTGGTTTAACATAGTTTATTAAAATAACGTAATTATTTGAAAAGGGAACTCTAAAAATATGTTGGGTGGTGAGGGAAAATTGGAGCCGTTTAAGGTTTCAAGAGTTCACTTTACATTAGATTAAGCATTCTTTTTCATGTGAAGCATTTTCAACTAAAAAAGAAGCGTTTTGGCTTTCAAATAATGCTATCTAAAAGAACTTTCCTAATTAAACCTTGATAAATAAAAAATGATTAATTAAATTTAACGTTCTTTAAAAATGGCTTTCTTGGAACAATAAATTAAAATTTTATAGTTTTTAAAGATTGGAAATCAAAAAATCTATTTACTATAAAGTATCAAAAGTTTCCTCAGTCAGATAATGGCAGAAAAAGAAGTTTAGAAAAAGCCAAGGCCCATTCGGGGCTGTCGTTCCAATGATTTTGATGCTAATCATTATTTGCGAAATAGTTTCATAAATAGAAAAAACTACAAGACAATGGTAAAATTAAACGATTACATTTATATCGTAATGATTTATTAAAAAAACAACACAAAATTAAAAAAATATATTTAATCTTCAATGAATGATAAATTGAAAAACTCTTATTCTCTACAAAACTACTCTGAAATATAAATTGAAACATCATTTTTATGAAACAAGCTAGACATTCCGCTTCCAAGCACAACTCACTTTAAAATTGTTTTTTTTGTCATTTTGTAGTTACATCTTTTTTCTATTTTCTTTAACTTTCTTAAAGTTTTTAGGTTAAAACATTCATTTGTTTTTAGTGCCTCTTTAAAAACCAATTTCCTTTTCCAACGACAAATCATCTTTAAATACATCCGCTTTTTCCTTTGGAGTTACTTTCTTTTCTAATTTTCTACAACTTCTGTACCAAAATTCCGATTATTTCTTTTACTGAATGTGAAACACAAACTGCGGAATTGTTTTTTTTTCTCAAGAGACAGTTTATCAGTGCTTTTCAACAGTAGATAATCATATTCTTTGTTGAAATGAGAGATAAGCGAACTAAGTAGTAACCAGAAAATTTGAGCTTATTTAAAGAATGTAAGAAACTACCCTAATAGTGAAATAAGTAATATTTAAGTATTTTGTTTTTTCTAAATATCTAATAGTTTGTAAACGTTTGATAATAAAATTTATAATCATTTAAACTTCTAGTATTTATCAACTGGAAATTAGTCAAAATTATGAGTTTTTTTAACAACAATCAGAACATGCTTTTGATAAGTATTTATAATTTATGATCATTTGAGTATCCTTTATTTGGAATTAATTATACTTTTAATCTTAATTAAAAATATGTTCATCTAAATTTTATGAATAAGTAAGCTTGTAATTTATATAAGCGATTCAACTAGGCTTTGTTCTTATAAATGTAATTTTTTTACGTATCTCACCAAAAACGATTCTGGTAAAATTATCTCAGTGTCTGGTAATGACGTTGTTGGTAAAAAATAAGCAAATGAATAAATATAATTTTAAAAATAACATAATTTCTGTTGATGAAATTAAAACTGTATTTAAGACCTTCATTTGGTAATTTTTCGGTTAAGGTAACGGTTTACCGGAAATTCTAGTTTTCAAAATTTTAGTAATCTATTACTATTCTTAAGTGCACTTTCTGGAAAATATAGTTTTCAAAATTTTAGTAATCTATTACTATTCTAAAGTGCACTTTCTAGGGAATCTAGTTTTCAAAATTTTAGTAATCTATTACTATTCTTAAGTGCACTTTCTGGAAAATATAGTTTTCAAAATTTTAGCATTCTATAACTATTCTTAAGTGTACTTTCTAAAGCAACTAGTTTTCAAAATTTTAGCAATCTATTACTATTCTTAAGTGTACTTTCCAGAGAATTTTTAAGTATCAAAAGCATTCTGAATAAACATGCAATTGTCATAAAATCTTAAAATAGTTTAATATCAAGGATCAAATGCTATACGGTAGCTAACTTTAATTTTACTTAATATTTCCCTGTTTTTAATGTAAAATAACGTTGAAAAATACAAAAGCAAATCTATAGTTAACCAATATTAATCTATATTTATTCATTTAAAACATATTGAACAATTCCATTTTATTCAGTCCACACTTCAGCGTAACATTAGTTAAACATAGTTGGTAATTCTATTCCATTAATGTAATTCTGGTTTTGAAATTAAACTATGAGGTTGAAACCAGTGGTGAAGTTTGAATTCCGAATCAATGTCTCAAATAACTGTAATAAAGCAGATCATGAAATTAATTTTGAATAAAATATGGTTAGAACTTTTGACAGTAAATTCGAATTAAATTCCAATCAGATGTACTATCATTTGAATTAGTTTCTCTGTAAGTCTCTGAATGCATGTAAGCCCAGATTTTATTAAATCTAAGTTTGTCAGTTAAGGAAAATAACTAATATTAAAAATATCTAACATCAAGTTTATAGTTAGAAAGTTTTTTTAATTATCTGTCAGCCATTATTTCTGTTATTCTTTAAGGAATTTGTTTTGGTATAATTAAATTTTATTTTATTTATAACTATGTAAATAACTCTTATAGAATTTATTTTAAAAAATGTATTCTAATTAATGCTTAATTTGCGAAGTTTATTAGACATTATATTATTTGCATATTTATTAGACATTATATTAAATTATTTGCATACAGACTTAAAAAATTTAATTGTTTTATATATTTTGTCACTTATTTAATTTTTTATAATTTTATCCGTTATCAATAATCACAAAAAAAGTCCCCTATAAATGAGAATGTCATTTTTTTCATTTTCAAATGTTTTAATAAAACAACTTATTTAATTAATAAGTTTATGACAAAATAATAATAAAGAATGAGTTTAATGATGGTTATTAATTTAATAGTGATGGTTATTAATTTAAATACAGTATTTTAAAGTATAAACTGCTGCACTTTAAGGTATAAGCTGTATTTTGAGGTATTTTTTTTACAATGGATAATATCTACGTAATATATTTTAGAAATTGTAAAAAACGTATAAAAACATACGACAATATCTTTTCATGGTTTAAATGCACACATCTTATTGTTTCTATGTTTTCAATTTAAAAAGAAAATTCAAAATGCACTATAACATTTATTTAAAGCCATTTAAAGGCCTGGTTTCTTAGGACAGGACGCCGGCAGCTGGAAATCAGCGCTAACCTCTGATTGGTCCATTTGTGAGTTTGATAGTATACGTCATCGAACGCTCATCTTGAACTACAATTGCCGTCCTACTCAACTGCAGTTGGATTACAACGTGACGTTAACCACAGAAGCATGGCGGACAACATCCAACAGCACATTGAAATCAGCCAAGATTTTGATTTTGACATTAAACATAGCTTCTTCATTAAACAAAGCATTCTTCATTTAGCTCTGCTATAATGTGTTTTTTCTCGGACAAAGTCATTATTTGTACTCTTAAACACTGGTCGACAATAACAAAATCAAAATAAATTCAAAATAAATATTTGTTTACGTTATTAACGCATGGGCAATGAGAGATAATGTCTGCGTTGGACCAACTGCTCACGCTGAGCTAACAAAAAAGTATTTTTTTGGCGTCAGCTCTACGTCAACGTCCCGCTGACGCCCAGATAAGGCGCTTGTCCTAAGAAACCAGACCTTAATTATCACCTTTCTTGTATAAATTTTACTTAATTCATTTATTTTATAAAATTTAATATTTTCTATTTCTTACAGTATAAGCGTAAACTAATTCTTAAAATGTTTTTAAAAAAAGTAGACACTGAACAAAAAAACTGTTCCAACTCATAAATCTGTTGCTAAATGTATATTTACATTACCAATGCGCTTGTCTTAATTCTAAATTTTTTGTTTCGATTCACGAAAGGAATTAATTTAAATTATAATCTTTATTTTATAAAATAAATCCTTCAATAAGTGTTTTTTTCATAAATATATTATTTCTAATAGTATAAACATAAAACAATCCTTAATAATTTCGAAAACGTAGAAAATTAACTGAAACGAGGTGTCACGAAGAACTAATAAATGTGTTATTACATTAGTGTGGCTCCTGTCTCAGTTCAAGATCGTTATTGCGATCACCTAATTAATTTATTTAAAATTTTCTATTTATTATATAAAAAATCAATTACTCGCATTTATCAACATATTATTTTTAATAGTATGGATAAAGCACAATCATTAAAAATTTTGAAAGAAATAAAGCACTTTCAATTCAGAAAATATCTATAAAAATGTGTTCTTAGTTCCTACATTTGTAATTTGCAGACTTTGTTATTACTAGACTTTTATTATGTTAAATCAATAAATTTAAATTATTTCTTATAAAATAATAAATTAATCAATTGATTTCGTTAATTCAATTTAGAAACTGCTTCTTTTCTGTTTAGAATCCCTAAAAACTTGCAAAAAGTACAAACACCAATTAAACATATTTTTTTTCAGAGCAAAATTAGTAAGCGTGTCATTGCATTATTGATGTTTCTGTCTTAAATCTAGATATTTTCACAATTTACGAAAAAATTTTCCTGATTTATCACAAATACTTTATTTTGAAACTGAAAATAGTTCATGCTGAAGATCAAAATAAATAGTAAAATTTTTTAAATGGCTTCTTATTATTTGTATAATTTATAGCAGCCTATAAAATAATTTCTTGAATCAGAAAATCAATCAAGCAAATTGTAAGAAAATCATTTTTAGAGTAGAACAATTTTAATTTTGAGTTTTATTTTCTTTCTATTTTCCTACGATTTCGTTTTTAATATAACTTTGAAGACTAAACATTATAAGTTTCTATTGACATTTTAAAGCAAATAAGAAAAGTTATTTATCTTGTTGTCAAAAAATGTCAAATATATTTTCTAGATTCGGCAGCAAATAGAAAGCTAATATTGAGAACTTAAACATGAAAATTTCCTTAATTGATTCATTAACTAAGTAAGATTTGACAGTTGAAAACAACTTTTTGGGAAAATATTTATGAAGGCAAATGAGTGATGTTATTACTAAGTTCTTTACGACTTAAATAAAATAATTTACATAGCCCAATAATTTTTGAATACTATTCTTATTTGTTTTTTTAGAATCATATAAAAAAGAAAAGCTGAACAATAAAAAAGCATTGTTTACTGCACAAAATAAAGCAAAAATACTAATAAATGCCTTAACTAAAATCTTTAAAAAGATGCTCACACAATCTTAGTTATTTTTTTTTCTAAAATAAAAGCTGTAAATTCTCGATAAACAATAGCATCTATCGATTCATATTCTCTACACAGTTGATATGATTTTCTAAACTAATTAGCAGGTCATTGTATTAAGTAATATTTTTTTTTCAAAACCTTTATTTGAATTTTTTTATTGCACAATAAAAAATTGTTTTTTCTTTTGCTTTAAGTGTTGTTGTTTTTAAGGAATTTCTATAAATCTGTTCAAATTTCATTTAAAAAAAATCGTAATTAGTTTTTTCTCATTCCTTGTTTTTTCAGAAAATTTTTATATTTTTTTTTGTATTACTACAAGGCATGAAAATTTATTTTCAAATAAATTCTGAATCCTGGTTCACCTATGGCATCAATTGAATCATGTTCTCGACATAGTTTTGTTTTTAATTATGTTCTCTACAGACTTATTTCATAGTCTTGTGGCATATTGCACTAATATTTTAGAAGTTATTGAATCATATTCTTCATATGTTGCAAACTTCCGAAATTACCTCGGATTGTTACTTTTATTACCAAAAATATTTCTCGAAATATTTTCAGTACTCAGTTCTTCTCGGTGTTCTGAATTTTGTTCAATACTGATTTATAAAAATTACTTTGCGGATTGTTACTGCTTTTTTATCACGAAGCATCTATTTAATTATGCTCTGTACTCAGTTCCGTTCGATGTTCTGCAAAAGGAATATATATTGAATTATATTCTGTACTCGATTCCGTTCTATGTTCTCAATTATGTTTATTTCTGACTTACATTACTTAGCAGGTTATTACAGTTTTATCTCAAAAGCTATTTGTTGAAATATGTCCGGTACACGGGTCTGTTCTGTGTTGTTTTCTTCATTACTGACTTGTAACATTATGGAGATTTGCTATCGACTAAGTCAACCTTCTTCCATCAAAAGGTACGTCAAGACAGAATACTGTTAATATGTCATAAATACTAAAGAATTTGTATTTAATATTTTTAGTGGTAGCTTCGCCACGTTACTCACCTTTCAGAATTTTATCTTTGGTGGAATTTAATGAAGGAATACCACTATTTGATTTATGTTGTATATTTTTATTTGTTTTTTTTTCCTCTCATTAATTTTTTTATTAATTTATTGTCCGGGAAAATTTTACTTACTTCACCGGATTTATGGACTATGTCAGCCATCCATCAAAATGTACCTGAAGGTAGTATAGAGTTAACATGTGTTATATACTAGTGAATTGGTATTTAATATTTGTAGTCTTAGCTATGCCACAACATTACCTCGCGGAAAGTTACCCTTTCCCTTAAATCTATTTATTGATTTATATTCTGCACTCAGTTCTGCTTAATGCACGGAATTATGTTCACTAAAGAATAACAAAATTACCTCGGGAAATACCACTCTAACTGGAAGGGCCTCTTTTGAATCATTTTCTTTCTACAGTACTGTTCGATTCTCAGAGTTATAGAATTACATATTTTTATCAAAATGCTAAACTATCGAATAAAGTTGTTCAGTAATTTTGCAATTACCAAATAAAATTATTAATTTTACACAACATAACCAAATGACATCTAAAAAAATTTTGAATGAATCATGTTCTGTACTCAATCCTTTTCTTTATTCTGGATTAAGTTCATTACCGATTTACAGCATTACCTTGCGTCACGCTTTTATCTCAACATCTTTTGTTTTCTTTTGAAAATAGTTTATTAATTCACCCTTAATCGATTAGCTTTAGTATTAGTTAAAAATGTTTGACTGGTATTGAATCGTAAAATGAATTTATGTTTAATTGAAGTTTAAATATGTATGCATATTTTTGTTTTATTTTTCACTTCATTACTTTAATTCTTAATTTTGATACATATTTTTTTGTCGTTTTACTATTGTCTTGTCTATTTGCACGTTATTTAAGAAAAGATTTCTCCATGTTTCTTAATCATTGTCGTCCGCGCCGAATTAAACTTTCATCCATCAATATTAAATATTTCACATTGTAAGTTTATTAAAAATAGTTTAGTTGTATTAAAATTTTTGTGTTGATTGCAATTGCGTTTAATAATTTAATGTTCAAATAAAAATTTTATAAAATATAAATACACAGAAGCATTTAAACATTTATTTCTATTGTTAAGTACTACTAATATAGATTTTTTTTAATTATAATTCAATTTATTTACTTAATAGCAACTTTTAATAATTTTAACATGCAATTTATAAAAATTTTATCATCTTCAGGCTTAAATTTTAATACAATAATAGATTATGAAGTTATTTTGCAAAAGAAAAAAAATTATGTGACAAGAAATTCTGAATAAGAATTTAAAATATTTCTAAAACATTATTTTTTTCCAAACTTTTTCAAACAGACATTCTTTGTTCAAAGAAAACTAACAAAAATTTACTTCGAAGTAAGTACAGCAAGGATATAAATAATAGTAATTAATACCAATTTCAAATCTACATTAGAGATTTTTCCATTTTATTCAAAAATACTATGAAGAAAAATTCCTATTTCATCTGCACAACAATACATATTTTTTTTCTGACCATAGTTCTATTAGCCAAATCAATATATATTCGTGTCAATACCTGAAATTTTGCAAGACTTTTATGTTACGCTTAACTTCATACAAAATTACATATTTATTAGACAAAACTACTTCACATTAAAAGATTATTTGAAAATTTTATTTGTAATTAAAATGTTGTTTCGAAAAAATTATATTAAGTAACTTACTGTTCAAATAATATCATTAGAAAAAGTTGCAAAGCGATCTATTTCCATTTAGATTGCCAAGCATTTCATGAAAGTAGTACTGATTCGAAATAGCAAACGACTTAAACAGAATGCGATTGTTGAAACTTGAACAATACAGTATCTTTGTTTGAAGTTCAGTTTTGAACTCGAAAATAATACATTAATGAATTCTGAAAAGATATTTTATAAACTTATCAGAAATTGAGTTATTCTAATTAAGTTTTTTTTAAATACTCAATAATGATTTACACACTTGGATTAATGCATATTAATCAACTTCTAGCAACCCTATGACCGACAAAAGCTTTTCAAGTGTTCAAATAACTAGCCCTAATAATAGTTTTAATCAAATCAAAGCTTTTAAAAACCACTCTTTAATCAAACTAGTCATTTTTATACATTATACAAGGATTCATATATGCTTTGCAAAATTTAATGATTCCAAGATTATCAAAGCTTTTTCACCTGGTCAAATTTAAATTTTCGTTCTTATGTTTTTTCAAATAATTCTTTCTTAAATAATCAAGTCTTTATTATTCATGCAGAAAATCCTCAGCGGCCATGTCGTATGATTATGCTGCATGTAAAAGATCCCTGGAGTAACTTATTGGCTCTTGGCATTTCCGGCAAAACTAAATTCCTAGTGCACTTTAGCAGCCAAATAGAGTCTCGGTGCTGCCATCTAGTGTGGCAGAAACTAGACGTCCAAATTAACATGACCAACGGTATGTCACCCATTGTGGTGGTCCTGAAAGAGTGGATACCACCTCTGGAGAACGCACTAGGTCTGCTCATCGGGAAAAACTGATTGTGCAGCTCATTAGAGATTAAAAAAATTCTTAATTATTCAGATTAGATAATTTTTACTAAACCTATGACTATCAAAAGTTCCGCATGAGGTCAAATATTTATTTATTTATAACCAAACATCATTTTTCAAAACAAAAAAATAAAATAATGTTTATATTTTACTAAAGGTAATCATTTTTAAATATTGTAAAGAGATTTACATATATTATACACTTTTTAGCAACCTTATGACAATCAAAATATTTTCCAAAAGGTCAATTTTTGTCTCAGCATTTTTTTTTTCTTTGTTAAGAAAAATACGATCATAAAGAGTTTACTTTTCATGAAGAGCTTACTTTTCAGATTTTTCTTTGCACCGTAGAAAAAAACTTATCTTTCTTTTTCAGTCTTCATGTGATGTGGAAGCCATAAATGGTACTAAAGAGCAAAATCCTTTTAGTGATAATGCGCAAATAATTACTCTGGGCCATTGAAACGGTATTTTCTTCTGTTATCTAAAAGCTCAGTAAAAGATTATTTGTACCTATTCTTTTATGTTAGATATTTTTTATTATTTCTAATTTTTTCTACATAAAGACACCAGCTTATTGAGTTTCAATCTTAGAAAAATCATTTAGAAACCTTGCCTCATTTAATTAAAAAAAAACACTTATATATAAAACAATATATTTTATTACTATTTTTAAAAACAAATATAAGGAATAGTAATTTTTTAATTTAATTAATAGTTATTAAAATATGTTTTTTTAACAAAAATAGTTAATAAGCTAATCCATAACTGAGATCAGATAGAGAAATTAATTTTAATTTTATTAAAATGTTATCGCTTCTCTTAATTTTTTATTTTTTGTATAAAAGAATTATATTTTTGAAAAAATAACAAAATGATTTTATGATAATACGCATTCCTACCCCTTTTCTGCAGTGCATAGAATTCCAAATCAAATAACAATATAAAGTACCGGCACTTTAGGTACATTTTACCGTAAAATCCATTTCGACTGTAAAATATTTCACCGTACTTTTTACATATTTATTTAATTAGGGTGATTTTGCGCTATTTATTACTGTAAAAATTACGGTATATCAGAGTTTTTGCTCCATAACATGTTTCGGTTATAATGGATTTTACGGTAATAAGCACCGGCACTCAGGATACCGGTACTTTATACCGTAATTTGATCCGGTGTATGCACTCTAATAATGCACAATTTTCAGACTTAGATCCAGATTGCAGTACTCTTAAACTTCATGATATGGCTTGCATTAATCTTATTAAAGAAAAACTATAAGCAAAGTAAATCTACTATAGTCTAAAAATTGAGAAACGAAATATTTGATTTTAGATTGCAGCCCATTTATTCAAATTCGGTTTCATGACGGATGCTTTTTTAATTTCTGTCCAAATCCACAGCTTCTTCACATATATTTACTTTATTCCGTTACACCTCTCTTCATTTCCTTTCTTTCTACCTTTTATACCTCCACTAATTCCTTTCTAACCGCCTTTCTTTCCATGCATCATTCAAATTTCCTAATGGTTTCCCATTCTTTCCTGCTATTCCTCCGATTTGTTTCTGCTCTTGTCAGCTTCCCGTTCTTCTGATTTTCTTTTCCTTTTTCTGCCTTCTTTTCTTCATCAAAAATATGTACCTTCTTTCATTTGTTCGTAGGGGAGAGTGGGGTCAATTGTAACAGGGTACGATTGTAACAGAGCAAACATTTCGAGTGTCGGGTCCTAGATTTGGTTCCTAGGTGGCGCACAAGGTGTATTAATAAGTCTGCATGTACACCCCTACTGGCAACCATTTTTATGTACTTTTGAAAGAGTTGCATCACAACAGATATTTTCACGCTACGTAAGTACTTTTTTTGGTATTAGAATATTATATTGTAACAAAGTAATTTTGTTTAAACAAATAAAAATTATTAACCGAATATGTAAGTGGACACCTTAATTAACATTTAAAAAAAAAGTAGTTCTGTTAATTCACTAGCATTGTTTTTAACAAATGAAGCTGAAATGGCGTCTTGGGGACGATTGTAACAATAAGTAAAGGGACGATTGGAGCAGCTGGAAAAAAATAATCTTATGTTTACAAACCATTACTTAACTCTTTAAGAACCACCAATAGTTTCCTATATCATTTATATTATGTTGCATGCGTATTATTTTATTTGTCACCATTCACAGCATAAAATAAATATCACTACTAATTTGATCAATAAAGAAATATATCACAACTATGATAATATGTATAATTAACTATGTTTTAGTTGAATTTATGAACTGTTACAATTGACCCCGTAAGTGGGGACAATTGTAACAAGTGCACGACTGTCAAAAATTTTTAATAACTAATATAATAACATTTAAAATAAGGTTCTTTTTCTAGTAGAGGATACTCTACTTCACTCGTCTGTCAATTAATACTTATAATAATATATTGGATTTTTTTTTAGTTAAAAATAGTTAAGTAAAAATTTTTTAAATTGACACCACTCCCCCCTACATTCTTTCCTTTCAGCATCTAGATCACGGGTTTTGCCTTCTCTAAGTAAACACAGGTCTCAAATTTAAAAATTCAATAGAAGTTTTTCTTAAGAAATTTTTTTTATCATGCTTAGTTTGCTGCGCCATTTTATCATTATATATGCTATAAATTATGTTTGAAACAATTTAGCGAATTCCAGCTCGCACACCATTTAACTCTATACTAAAACTCATTTATACTACTATGCTTGTTTGCGCATTTACACACCTCCCAAATGCCCGGAGAGGGGAACTTTCTAATTACATAATCATTTACACGTTCAACGTTAATTTGCTCTTCTGAAGTTCGATATTAAACTGATGTTACTTTCCTCATATTTTGTAAATGTATGCAAGCAATAAATAAGTAAAAGAAAAATCTTGATAAGTGAGAAAATTATATATTATACTAATAATAAAAATTTGAGCATCGGTAGTTCTTTACGGCACAAACTTTGTGAAAGTAGCTAACCTTCTTAGATTTGGAATAATTAATAATTTATAAATTTATTTACTTTACTTAATTTTCGAAGTTAAATTTTATATTCTGTTTATTGACGAGAAATATTTTATACGATAATTAAAGTTTCATATTATTTTTACCAGAGTTTTTGATATTAATTTTCAATATTTTTATGCAAATATGCGAATCAATGCCCCCTTGGCAAATATCCAGTTACAACTAAATATTTAGATAATAATTATTAAGAAAATACTTCTGAAGAGTACATTAATATTAAGAGTCCCGCAGTGGACTGGTCGTAAAGACACTGTTCCCAATCGAACACCGAAGTCAAGCATCACTGGCTGCGGTCAGTAAGCGGGTGGGTGACCACGTTGATCAGCATGCGTAGCTACCGAGGTTCGCTGTATCAGTCCTCGTTACCACCTTTATCTCGTTACCACCAATACCAATACCTCGTTACCAGCAATATTGGTGGCTACCCTCGTTACCACCAATAGAACACCGAAGTCAAGCATCACTAGCTGCTGTCAGTAAGCGGGTGGGTGACCACTTTGATCAGCATGAGTAGCGACCGAGGTGGCGCTGTATCGGTCCTCGTTAAACTGTTCTATCATGAAGTGCTTGACTTCCGCACTGGTTGTTGGGCTACCAAAGCAGGGGAGTCATCCCCTTTGCAGAATATTGAAACTGGGATGGCATGTCTTCGGATTATCCTCAGGGATATTTCCCTGGCCGTCGTCAATAGCCCATTGTGCAGCTCTAGTGAGACGTAAATAAAGTACCTACCCACATTAATACTTAGAATGAATCACATATTATATATCACTCATCAAATTAGCAGCAGTAAGTGAAAAATGGAAACTGAAATTCTGCAACATTTAGTTTATTTCTCTGCTGGTAGATGCTATAAATATTCTCTATATTTGTTTTTCCAGAAAAATGCCATTGAGATTTTAATTTTCTTCCAATAAAACTTCTTTCCAACAATATAATATCAAAGAGTGTTTTTTTTAAAAAAAAGAAACCATTACTGTAAATTTTAGTGCTTGAAAACCTACTACGCATTTGCATTTGTTCTAAGTCTGATTAAATTTCATCAACATAAAGATGAAATGGAAATGAGAGAGTGAATTGTTCACTTTTTTCTGAATTAATGATCTCCTCAATATTTCAGAAAAGGCACGCATCAACATAATATCCTTTCTAAAAGTTTAATCATCCCAGAGAGATAATTTTGGCTTTCGAAAACAAACAGTTTTTTACCTACTTATTTATTTTTACTTTTAGACAGATAATTTATTTGCGAAGAAACAAAGTAGGAAATATTTTGTAAACATATATTTTGTTATTTAAACATTAATGAAAAATCCTTCCTCTTTGGATAACTAATAATTTCGAATACTTTTTCACCTTATGCACCCCTTTAATAATTTCTACCATCCCTAGCCCCTGTTTCCCCAATACTAATTCTCGATCTCGATTTGAATTTCTCCGAAATCTGGACATCATTTTTGAAATGCATTTAACAATAAGTCAGAAAACATAAGTCATTACTATTTTCAACTATTTCTACGATTTACTACTTAAAAATATTTATTTTTAGTTAACTTTTTTAGTCACTTCAATGTTTTTTCAAGTATTTCCACCTCCTATCTTAAAAATGAAACTTCATATCATAAAAAATTTCTTCTGGTTGCAAATTTCTGAAATGAATTATTTCAATACACAAGTGGGTTAAACTCAAAACGGTTATGTTTTGAGTTTATGTCATTTGAGAATAATTATGAGTGTATAATTTTCTAATGACGATTAATATATAAATAAAAAAAGAAACATATATTTAATATCTTTTTTTTTAATATTCGAAAGTACAAAACAAGAATTTCTAAGCATGTTCAAAAAAATTTCTTTTACAAAGAAGCGTTCAGAAAGTTAATCTAAGAACCTGATGCTAATTTTCTCCTCAATTACAGATGAATAATATTTTCGGTGTCATTTACCATTTTAAAGTCCATTCTATTCTAATAAAGTAATACTTTAAACACTTACTTGCGATGAATTTGGCGTACTTACTAATAACTCGAAGTTTAATTTCTCTGGAGACTCGACATCCTTATTTTCAGAATAGGCGCTTGTATAATCATTCAAGCTTAATGTCTCTTTCTTAGTTTTTTCTTCGTCATTTTTGCAGTTTATTCCAGAATATGGCTTAGATTCCTTTTTCCACAAACGAGAGAAAAACCCTTTTCTATTGCGTTTTTGTAAAATCGGCGTTATCGATCTGGGTTCAGAACATTTTTGGTCCATGATGGGCGATACAGTTTCAGCCTTGATGAGCTGTTCCTTTGACACCGTAGTTGTTATAGGACGACGGTGCTTAGATGATGTACCAATTCTAGTTCTAGGAAAGTTTTTAATAGGCAATGTAGCACTTTTGTTTTCTAATTTTATTCTTTCGAAGGTTCCAAGTCTTGGGAATCTTTTTTGGCTTCTCGGCGAACTTGAGTAAGATGATCCCACTTCAGTTTGAACGAATCTATCCATTCTTTCTGGACTTCCAGACATTACTTTCAGACTAGAATCGGATTCAAAGATTTCAGAAGATCCTTCTATTTTCATAGCCGGTGTGATGTTTTGAACAGAATCGATGTTCGATTCAGTACCAGAGTTATTTTCTTCCACGCAATCGATGTAAGGTATGGCTTCTTTAATATCGTTACCAAATGACTTGGATCTCGATATTGATGCTCTTCTAACAGCCAGGACTTTTTCTTCTGGCTTTCCATCGTCCAGAGATATCTGGCTCGTTTCCTTCTCCAGTTTAAAAGATATTTCTTTTTCTCTTAATCTAGATTTCAACGATGGATTTCCTCTCATAGTATTTTTGTAAATTTCCACAGAGTAAAACTGATTTCTTTGAAAACTTGCTGGCATTGAAAGTTGACTTTGGGTGGTGGCGAAAGATGACTCACTGTGTCTTAAATTAGTTTTTGGCAATAAACTCTGAAATAAAATAATTCACCTTAGTAAATAAATACAAATGCAATCATGAAACTTTAATTTTAGAAAATTTGGACCATGTTAGTCCACACACGGAAGAAAAATTCTGGTAAAATTACCGTAATATATGGTCATGATATTTCTCGTAATTCTAATTAATAAAATTAATATGGTAATAATGTTACTTTATGACAATTGCACTTCTCATAATTTTGGTTAATAAAAGCAAAATCTATGGCATTTAAGCCATTCGTTTGGTAATTTTTCCATACATATGGTAACTTTTTAATAGAAATTCTAGTTTTATTACCACACATTTAGTAAGACGCACGAAACTGAAAAATAAATCCAACCAAATAAATAGTTTTTAAGCTACGCTTTAAGGTATTATGATAAAATTACCAAATTTTACTACAATTACCAAATTGCATCACATATTTTAAAACCATATATTGTTAATTTTACCAAATTCATTACCAAAGTGCTTCGGTTGAAACTGCCGAGATTTTCGGTATTTCCATAGAGCCAGAAGCGTGAAAATATTAGTACATTGTACAATATTATAATAGTTTTGACCCTACCTTTTCTCATTGTGTGATATCGTTCAATTTTTCAATTGAAGTATAACCATATTAGAACCAAATTATTGTGAATATTCATCCTTTTTAAACCTAATTAGACGATAGAATGACTTAACTTGAATAAAAATACGTTTTAATTTGTCACGTTTTTTTTTTAAATTAAAGCAAGTTTTTACGGTATTATGGTTAAAAGGTTGATATCGTGGTTGAAAATTAAATAATAATAATAATATTTTGAAATTTAATCTAAAAAATTCTTTATAATTACTTTCAAAAATGTTTAAATCTATTTAAAACGAAATCATTGTCTACATTTACATGATATATATTTTAACTTATGTTTGGCTATCTCAATTGAAAACAAGTATTAAATAATAAGAAAATTTTATTATACGGTGCAATACAAAGCATCCCATTAATAATTCAGAATATTTCTAATCCCTCAGGAGCAAAATATAACATATGCTTACTTTTGGAAATGTCTCTACGATGCTAAAAAGTAGTAGTTAAAATATTTAGTGTTAGATTATAAATAAAAGTTAATGTTATAGGGGGAAGTGTAACTGTCAATTGGACACATTAGGAAGTAAATAAAAGTTTTCTCCAGAAGTTTAAGCGAAGTTTAAATCGTCAAAAACTGACTCACGATCGTATTTAACACCTTAAAAATTGGGTCCGAGTGTAAGATAATTCCATAATTATAATCATAGATACCAGAGCCGTGATGGCTNCAAAAAAATACGCTTTATATTTCATTTAATGCAGAAGAATCTAATGAAGATCAGCTTATTTGAAACTCTGAAATGTCACACCCATATGTAACTTGGTGAATGATAGATACGTGATACCAAAAACAAAACAAAAACATAAGCACACAGCTGTTTGGCGATTTGCGAGACGCTCCTTCAACGCCGATAGAAATTTTCGCCAACCCTTTTATAATCTACAGTATGTTTTGTCAATATGCGAACCGGGTTTGAATCCCAGCGATGGCTCGTCGATGCGAATTCCGCAGCGAATTGCAACGAACACAGTGCTGACTTGAAATATCCTTAGTGATAGGCGTATCATAGGTAAGAGTCCCCTTGCCATTAGGCTAACCGTGGGAGGTTTATGTGGTTTCCCTCTCCGTGTAACGCAAATGCGGGTCAGTTCCATCAAAAAGTTCTCCGCGAATGCAAATTTCTCCCAATACTTGATCTGGGAATTCCCTTGTCTTCTGGATTAGGTTTAAAATTACAAGGCTACATTAGAACGATATTCATTACTAGTCGTAAACCCAAAAAATTGGGTCGGCTGTTCAACGCTGGTTATAAAACACATAGGAACCAGAATTTTTCCTTCGACAATTTCTACTTTTAACTCTTAAAAGTTATAATTTACACTTATTTTAATTTAAGATATTTCTTTAAAAAAATTATATATTAAGAGTAAAAATGAAACATTTTGCAACTGTCACAAATAAAAAAATACACATTTTTCAAAACATTTCGTGAAACAATTTTCTTCATACTTTAAAAGGATCAAATACTATAGTTTACATAATAATCAAATTAGAATTCGCTAAAATATTTCATAAGTAAATTTCAAAAAAAAATTATGCCCATTGAAATTTTCGTTACAAGAAATTGAGAACGACAAATCGCAATTTTTATGAATATCATAACTACTTTTACACATTTAGGTCAAAAATTCTCCAAAAATTAATTTTAGAAAAATAGAAAGCTTGTGATTATATCAAAACAACACCGGTTTTTAGCTGTTAGTTTAGCATTTATATAGGATGAGCAAAATAGTTTTTTTATGTGCTACAGTTATTTTGTATACTAAAAGTATTCAAAAAAAGTTTTCCTTCAGGAAATATTACAGAAGTAATTAGAAATAACTATCTATCCTAAAGACACTTTAAAAATTTTAAAATATTCTTTTTATTTTCAATATTCTATAACACATTACAAAATGCTAAAAAAATAATAGAAAAAAAGACTTGCTAATATAAGCACCACATTCTGAGTTCTGTGAATGATAAAAACTTACTTTTAACCCTAAAGGTGGTTTTATGTGTACAAAACTTGGTTTCTTGCCTTGATTTAAAGCTTCTGTACTGTGAAGTGACAGTTGATTAGTAATAATCGTCTGCCACAGGAGCTTAATCCCGAAAGAAGGAGCTCTCAAAATCCACGTAATCCATTGATTACGTTGACCTGCTGACTTATGAGGATTCTGTAAAACAAAATGTAACTAAATTTATAATAATGTACACATATCAAATGTCTTTTAATAGGTCAATGATTTAAAAGTACAAGAAGTAAGAACTGCACGGTTTTAGGCGTTCTGCTTAGGAAATGAGTTATTTATTTTTTCCACGTATAAATGCTAAATAAAAATTTTACCTACACTTGGTGCTATTAACTGAAAAAAGCTACGAATTTTTTTTTAAATATTTCTTGTGTGCATCAATAACATGATTTAGTCTGAGAATAAAGTTACACATGTTTTAATGTTTTGGTTGAAGCAGTCTAACATACAACAAAAGTTATTGTTCATACCTTTTTAGTACCCTAAGCCAATTATTGAAAACTTGCAACAAATCATAAAACTTGGAGAGCAAAAACTATCTTGTTTCTTAAGCAAAATGCAGCCACCAATTAATTTAAGTCTCCTTCCGATATTCTTTAATTAATTTTTCAATTCATCAGTAATATTTAATAACCCCATATAAAAAATTTTAAACATCATTTTTGAAAAAAAAAATTTTCTTGGGAAAATATTGCATTTTATTGTTCTTCAATAGTATAAAATCAGTTTATTGTTCCAAACCTTTATGTTCTGTAGATCTCAAGGGATTAATGCAGTAAGTGACAAACTTTGAGTATTTCTGCTGTAAATTAAGTTTCTTCTTCATTTGAAAGCAAACAGTTGTTGAGTGGAAGATAACCTCTCTTTAACAAAGAAAAAGCAAGATTTCAAACGCTATGAAGTGAACAGTTTAAGTGACGGTTGCGGATATAGTGATTTCACAGACTAGAAGCTTCCGAACAACGAAGAAAAACACAATTTTTTTCTTTGATTTTCAAATTATGAAAGCTTAGAAAAATGTAACCTTTATTCACTTCCCTCTTTAATTGAGAAAATAGTTTAAACTACCACAATCAAACTTTCAGAAATACTGCTGCACTACGTATTACAACATACAAAGACTATTAATGCTGTGCATCCCCATTTTAGTAGTACTGTTAAATAAAAATAATAAAATAATCATTTTTATACATTGTACACTAATCGTAACAGTATATATCAAATTTTACTATACATTGAAAATACTGTTTTACCTCTTTGGGCTTTTTAATTTACTAAAAATTGCTTCAATATGTCTAAACAACTTCTTATGTTTTCCTTAAGGTTTATCAGCATAATATACAATTTTTGATGCCTCAAGTAAAAGTTCATTTTATAGTAAGAAAACTGGCATGAACTTCAATTCAAATTCATTACATTAAGTGATGGAAATTTTTTTTTACTCTGGCCTTAATGAGGACTTAAGAGATAATACATAAAAATTTATATCTTTTTTCAAATTTTTTAATTGTAATCATTCTTAAATTAACGAGCATAAGAAATCAAATTTCAATTCTTTTTTTCCCTATTGTATATCTTAAAATGAAGAATAAATATTTGGTCCAAGCATTTTTTTTTTGTGAGTGTAATAATTATGTCTGTGAAAAAGATTTTAAAAATATAATTTCTAACTATTATTTTTTTAATAATTCCTAATATTTTTTTAATATTTTCTTTTTATTTGTGATTCGATAAAATATTTTTTATTAATTTTATTAATCATTAAAAGATTCGAATTATCAAACTATAGAACTTTATAAATTTATGAGGGAAGAGAATTGAGAATTTTACATTTTAACAACATCAAATAATTGAAGAATGTAAAAATATTTTAATTGTTTTTCCCATTATTATTGTGCTAATGTCAATACAAATTCGAAAATTATTTTATTTATTTACATATTTTTTAAATATTTAACGTCTTTTTATTTCCTCGTTCAATTAAATGAATAATTTTTTATCATGTTATGCACATTACTGATTCGTCAGATTTTGGTTACGTGATTTTGACGGTTATTAATTTGTTTATTAACAAACGTTTATAAACAAATATATTTTACTTAATTTTGACATAATTCCCAAAAATATATAATCTATAGGATGGTTATTAAAAAACATCATGCGTGTATTATCTCATGCTATGTTAAAACTTCTTCAACGCCCTATGTCTTTAATTCATAATCGTTCCATCATACATAATTTATAAAATAATCCCATGAACATCACGTTCATATCACGAATCAATTAATTAATAGCGTCTATTACTACAGACATAACCCATCACACAGATTCGAGTTCACTGACCAGTCATAGTTCAAGGGTTATCTGGAAAAGGACACACACAGGAGTTGCCCAACCATTTGGATACAACTCGCTAAACTATAATAGACGTGCTAAAATGATTTTGGTAATTACTGATGTAGTTCAATGTTTGCTTTGATGAGATTCTGATTATCCTCCTATCCCAGAAACCACTGCTCCAGCTTTTCTATGAATGACAAGTATGGAGTCTGTTAGACAAATCGTTCAGCTTGTAAGGACTGTTGTGTGTATGTTACGCTAACATTTGTAAATGAACTCCAAATATGCACTTGAGTTAATTGTTAATTGAAGAATCTGATAATGCTTGGAATCATGATAGGTTTACACTGGAATTCTGCAGTTACGTTCGCAAAGTAAATGAAGTCAATTTAGGTGCGTAAATCGAGTTTTATTTGGTTCAAAATAGCATAGTTAATGAAAGATAATTGATTGGTAATATTCTCTCATATTAAATTTTCATTAATCTGCAGTTTTGACAGTGAATAATTTATTTAATCAAAATTTTTGATTTTAAGCAAAATCAATACAAACTTAGCCAGTGCTAAGCTCTGCATTTCAATAACTTTTCTTATCATAAATTTTAAAATACGTAAATAAAAACAGTTTTCTTTTTTCACTTATTGTAAAGATATTTAATATATTTTACTGCTTATTTACTTTATGAAAAAATTATAAAAACAATGTAAATACGTTAATGAGCAATTCTACAAATAAATGCCAGGCGGCCAAATAAAAATAACTTTAGGGGGGGGGTCACGCTATTTCTACATGAATTTTCTTCTTTTTTACACCCTAAAAAAGCAAGAAAAAATCGTGAAAATCAAATTTTTTCTTTCTGACATACTGTAAATGACAAAACACCAATAAATCAGATAAATCTGAGCCATTTATTTAGATAAAACGATTTTTACGTAAATATAATATTATTATAATGTCTCTCTAAAATGTATTAATGGAGATTTCATACCATAAGATCATATTTTAGTATAAAAGACAGAAATAAAAAAATTTAGTCAAATTCGTCAATTGAAAAAATTGGGAAAAATTTAAAATTGGTATTTCGTCATTTAAAGTATGTCACAAAGAAAAAATTTCATGTTCACGATTTTTTCTTGCTTTTTTAGGGTGTGAAAAAGAAGAAAATTCATGTAGAAATAGCGTGCCCCCCGCCCCCAAAAAAAAACAAATTTTTTTTGGCCTCCTTATTGGCGTTTATTTGTAGAATTGCGCTAATATGTAATATAAGTATGTGCATGTAGCATTCTAAAAATATTGGAAATATGTAAAATATTTTATAACAAATGTTAAATGTCAATGTATCAAAAGGCACCAAAATTACAGGAAAGGAGATATATTTTCATTCAATATTTCATTAACAATAATTCGAGATTTAGTTAAAGTTACTAATGGCTTTAAATTTTTTTTATACTAAAGGATCAAGAGCTTATTTTCTATGCGCGTGTTATGAAGTGAAAATCTAAAATTACGAAAGAAAAAAAATTTTGATGCATTATTTTCAACACGATGCTCAAGCACCAATTTTTATTCATAAATTTAAACAATAAGAAAACTTTTGAAAAAATATTTGTTTCAAATGAAATAATATTTTTTCAATATAATTTTTTTTATTCAGAAAGACTATAGATGGCACTTATTAAAGCCGCATAGATGAAAATATAAAAAAACGAAGCATATATATATATATATATATANAATCTTTTACACAATTAATGGGTGTGCTGTTTGTCCTTTTTATTATGAATAAGCTTGTTTGTTTGATTTTACTTGATTATCAAGATAAAAAAAAATTTTAATTATGTCAAAAAGAATGTTGTCAAGAAATATCAAAAAAATCCATAAAGTAACTTGGACTCAAAACGCATACACATATTAAAAAATGGGAATAATTTTTAAAAAAACCATTACTCAAATTGTTATTATTTGCTGCCGTATTAGTTTTTTAAAGTAAAATTTAATCTTCAATATGAAGCCGAAAACACATCTTTATTTAAAATGGTTGAATATTTTATGTCTGCAAGTTTTATTTCATAAATATGTTTATGTTTCTGGAAAAGGAATAACTATCCTTACTTTTCTGGAAAAGTAATAAATATGTTTGTGACTTTCCCCCGATTCGTTAGAAAAAAATACACCTTATTTTAAAGATACTGAAATAGATTAATTAAAATATTCATAGCATGTTTTAAATTCCTCGTAAACAGCAATCGACAGAAATTTAGAAATAACAACTCAAATGAATAATAAATTATTCAACCATCAATTCTAAAACAATATATGTTTGAAATATTTATGCTTTAGAATTTGATCAACTGAAACAGATATAAGTACAAAAGATGATATAAGTACAAAAAGTAAAGATTTTCAATAAAAAAAAAATAGGTGGGGCACTCTGAGAAAGACGAAAGAATGTTTTAAAAACTTCAAAAGATGCTTTTTTAGTCTTCCATTAATGCGTTGAGTTTAGAAAATATAGAAAGAAAGATGTTGCCAGTCTCAAAACGTGAAATTCAAACCAAATGTAAGGAAAGGAAAATAATAGTTAAAAAAATGAAAAAGTAAAAGACACGGGTTGAAAAAATATGGAAAATGTATTTAAGAAAAAAGAATTTATTAGGAACATTATTAATACTCACACTTTTAGAATTTTCTTGGAGTAATGTTAAATAACATTTATTTAATTGTTATTTTGACATATTTAAACAAAACAGTCAAATAATTACAAATAATAAGATGGCATCCAAACTGTAAGAGAAAAACAACAATTTATTAACTGCTTTCACCTAATTCGTTTAAGCAACCAGACTTTTATCGTCTGGGCTCACCTAATAAAAACACTTAGTTCCATACTGCTAGACATATATTATAGCTATAGCGAGAGGGCTTATCTGTTAATCGCATAACCTACAGAATGGAAGTTCGAGTCCCAGTGTTGACAGCATAATATTTCCTCCATTCCCTTAAACACATGAAGAGTTTCAAGTGTCCTGTACTCCCCAATTTGTGACTAGTAGACTATTATAATACGATACTCTAATTCGCACATAGATGGCAGCACCGTAAAGCTTCTTAACACAAAAAAGTCTAGTATTTCCAGTCTCTTGTGATAGATGAAAGAACCAGATAAACTAATTAAACCACTTTCACGGTTCATTTAATAAAGCACAACTCAATTACAGCCCAACACCAATGCTTAATCGTAACGAGAAGCTGTCTAGCTCCAATGTCCAGTTAAATTTTTCATCGTTTTGAAACAATGGCAGTCGTAAATGGCTTAAAAACCATATAGTTTTTCATTCATGGTTTTTTAACTGTACTAGTTGTAAACTGTTTTGAAACCGTAAAAGTAAAAACTGTTCTTTACCTCTAATTTTGCTGTTAATTTGATGGGCAGATTGCCTCCAGTTATTGTACCGTAGCTTCAGAATGGAAATTGTAACTGTGTAATATAAAGTGCATTCTAAGTGCTTTGGAAATAGAAGGGAATAGAATAGTTTTAAAAATTGTTTTCAATAGATTCTTGGTTTAAAAAATTTAAAGATTTTTTTTTTGTTTCATCTGAACTTTGTGCTTTTTTTATCTCTATTTCTTCCTTCTTTTTTTTTTTTGACTAAACAGGTTCATAAAAATGCGAATTTTTTACCCTTCTAACTTGATGTCAAAAGTAAAACTAAGCTCAAAAACGCATGTTTCCTTTTTATAAACAAAACATGTATGTAAACACATGTTTATAAATTGAAGTAAACACTATTCTAAAAATACATTCATCAAAAACACGCAGGGGGATATTTTTTGAGTTACATTAAAAAACAATAAAATTTTCAAAAACTATTGAGAAAAATGTGGTGTCGGTATGGAGGAGGCGAATATGAAAATATGGACTCAGAAATGTTGTTCCATATTTTTACCCAAAAATGCGTAACAAAGATAAAAGAGCATATGCTCAAAATAATATATTTATAAGCGAATTTTTACAAGTTACATAATGATATCGTTAAACTTTATAACTAACAGTTTTTCCAATAAATAAGCAAAATTAAACGAGCTCATCCTCAACTATTTCAAAAGAAAGATAAAGTTATGGACTGTTTTAGACGAAATTGAAATGTTATATTTAATTAGTTACGATAAGCTGTAATTAATCTATCACAAATAAAAAATATATTACTACTACGTTATATGAAATATGGTATTTTTAAACAAATGTTTGTCTCATTTTATGAAATGAGAAACTAATTTATTTTTCTAGGTCATCCAGTTGTTCCACTAAACTAACGACACAGTCACTTAAACTTCAGATTTGTTATGCAAAAGTAAACATTCTTAATTTCCCCAGAAATATATTTCTAAAGACAGATATAAATTAATCTCGAACAATCATTTCTCTAGAGTTATGTTTGCTCGAAACAAACTTGGCTACCTTAAACAAAAAGAAAAAGAAGCGAAGGAAATAGTGCTTGAGAACATTATGTAGTTTTCAAAGCTCGATCAACACAGCAGTAGAAACAAAAGCGAACAAATAACAGAGGAGCTATTGTATGTTTACTGTATGGTCTCGTCAAAGAGTGCTTTAATATTTCTTTAGAACATTACATTCTAAAAATATGCGAGACGTGTTTTAATGTAATGCATGAGCATACAATGTATAAAAATGTTTTAAAGTGTATGCAAATCAAAAAAAATATTTTTCTTCAAAAGTACTCTCTTCGAACATTCAACGATCTTACATGTTATGAATTTCCAAAATTTATCATATGCCATACAAAGTTGGAATTTCCATTCTAAAATTACGATAAAATAACCGGCAACAGTCTCTCCGTCCAATTTACCGCTAAGTTTCAGGGAAGAGAAAATTCTTTACCTTTATGGTTATGACCTTTCAAAAACCTGGTATGGTTAAAAATTCACAAATACAAAACTATACGGCTTTGTAAAAATTCACAACTAGAGTGACTTCAAAAACGTAAAAAAATTAAATTTATTTGGAGTTACATTGGAGTTAAGTTACGTTTGGCCTTTTGTTAGTTAATGAACATGAGATTCAGGTTGTGGTTGAGTTGTGCTTTATCGAAAGAACAGTGGAATTAATTAGATTTTCTGTTGGTGCCATAGATCGTGAGCGATGGGAAATGCAAGATATTTTGTGTTAAGCAGCTCTATGGTGCTGCCATCTGTGCGTGAATGAAAGTTTCGTATTACAATAATCCAGGATCACCAATTGGAAAGCGTAAGACACTGAAAACTCTTCATAAGTGGAAGGAACGGAAGAGATGTTATGGTGTCTGAGCTGAAACGCGAACCCCCGTTCACCAGGTCATATAATTGACAAATCAGCTCCCTCGGCTATAGTATGTGTCCAGCTGCAAGGAACTATGTAGTTTTCATAAAGGGAATCTGCGGATAAAATTCTGGTTTCTTAGCCGTATTAGGTGAAAACAATCAATGAACGATTTTTCTCACATTTAACAGTATAAATACCATTTTTTAAGGTAATTTGATTTTTTTTGTTGAATATGTTAAAGTAGCAATTAAATAAATTGCCATTTAACCCTTTTTCTGACAAACTTTAAGTGTATAATAATCAACGATTTTGGATTATATGGATTTTGAAAACTTAATGTGTACTATATATTCATTTATTTTTGAATTGATAGAATTGAAAATTACAATCACAGTATGTTCGAGAACTAACTACATTAAGATTAACTAAGGCTTAAATTATCTAGGACTGCAATTAAGAGAGATTGAATTGCTTATGCTAATATCGACAAAAGAAAAATATAATATTTCTTAATTCACGAAATGTTCATTATTTAATTAAGACTTTTCTACTCTAGTTTAAAATAATTCCCGTTTATCTCCCAAGGATATAAAGTTCATAAATAGTTAATGAATCGCTATTAATTGAAATACGCCATCATGTACTAAAACTGAAATTGTTAATAAAGAAATTGATAAATAAGAAAAATTTATATCAATTTTTTTATTAACTATTTCATTTCCTGATGACTTTATATCATTAGATTTAGAAAAGAACATTTTTAGAAGTTTAGCTCATTTTAAAAAAGATTAATTAAATATGGTGCTTGAGAGGCCATAATGGGCATCACACATTTCCTAGCCTTTAAAATTTCTTTAATTTCCTAAATCTACTTTTTTAATCATTCTTAATCGAATTTTTACATAAATTAAGCCAGTTATTTAATTTTTATTACAATTCATAAAAAGCGAATATAATTATTTTATTCTTTTCTTAACAATCAATGTAACGGCTAGCGTTTCATTTAATACTAATGTAAGACTCATAACTTCACTGTCGCGACTAAATCGAAAACAAAAATCTATTTATAATTCTTTATTTCTTACCACAAAAATGTCTCAGTTTGCATTGTAATACTAATTCTCACAGTCTTTTTGGCAATTAGCTTTCGCCAAATTATTTTCAAATTTAATATTGATTAAGGGGGTTGGCTTTATTTTTTGGTTTCGTTATCTTTCGATAAATTACCAACCATGGATCTCTTTCCATGCTCCTATCTGTCTGTTGGGAACAATTCATTCACTTTCAGTTTCTAATTATTGGTGAAGGACTGGGGGGGGGAGGCTTTTAGCCTCTTAGTTCTCAACCGTTTAATTAACATGAGAGATGATGTTTTGATCCTTCTAAAGGACTTCTTTTTCATTATTTTTATATTTTTGAGTGTGGCTATATTCAACTTGATATTTACTTAATAAATTAATTTTTCCTAAAATGATTTTATTCATTTCTCTGGGACAAATATCCTAACATGATGTCCAAATTGAAGTGTATCTCACACGGCCAAAATATATACTTAATACTACAATGATGCTATCTAAACAAACCACTAAAATTGGATTGATGATCACCACCTTCATAGCGATATTGATTATTGGTCGTAATATGGTAGCCAAGTTTTACCGCGATAAAACAGTTATCATTTCTCTGAGACAAATATCCTAACATGATATCCAAATTGAAGTGTATCTCACAGGACCAAAATATATGCTTAATACTACAATGATGCTACCTAAACAAACCATTAAAATTGGATTGATGATCACCACCTTCATAGTGATACTGATTATTGGTCGTAATATGGTAGTCAAGTTTTACCGCGATAAAACAGTTATCATTTCTCTGAGACAAATATCCTAGCATGATATCCAAATTGAAGTGTATATCACAGGGCCAAAATATATGCTTAATACTACAATGATGCTACCTAAACAAACCACTAAAATTGGATTGATGATCACCACCTTCGTAGTGATATTGATTATTGGTCGTAATATGGTAACCAAGTTTTACCGCGATAAAACAGTTATCTTGTTAGTACATAATTCCTTTTTTTTTCTTCAGATTTTTTTTATTTATTTGAATTATTCAATAACCATTGGCATAGTAGTGTTTAGATTCTTAGAAATTCTCTTGAAAATCGTAACTATGTACACACATAAAAGAAAAAAACATGATTATAAAAAGCCTACAAAATACTAATGTTATGACGTCATCTTCGCGCTCAGACCGCGTTGACTTTACTTATTGTTTTTACACTATTCATGTGCGTGATGATATCCGACTACACTAATCGTGTATGTGATAGTATTTAAAAGTTATGCATGTTTTTACACTAGTCATGTGTTTGATGGTGTCCGAAGGTTAAAATATAAATTGTCAATACATCAGTTCCAAAACTGGTTTGTAAAAGTTCAACCCAACAAAATTTCGATTGAGATGAATCTCATGTTCCGGTCTCTGCAAACGTTTTTAAATGTTAAAATCTTTATATCAAATAAGGAGATCAAAAATCAACTGCATTAGTTTTTTTCCAGCAAAAAGCAAAAGTTTAATGCGAGTGGAATCATACGCTAAGGCCAGAAAGTTGGCAAAATGTATTTTACCAGAATGGACGATATATGGCTCAGTAAAATATTTTTCCATAAGGATTCATGAGAGCCACGATTACTCAGGGGATGGAGCGTTCGCCTTCACGTGAGTTGAACCGGGTTTGAATCCCAGCGGTGGCTAGTCGATGCGATTTCCGCCTCCGGCTGCTCCGACCACAGTACTGACGTAAAATATCCTTCGTGGTAGACGGATCATGGGTTAGAGTCCCCTTGCCATCAGGCTAACCGTGGGAGGTTCTCGCGGTCTTCCTCTCCATGTTCCTGGATGAGGTCCATGTTTANCACCGACCACAGTACTGACGTAAAATATCCTTCGTGGTAGACGGATCATGGGTTAGAGTCCCCTTGCCGTCAGGCTAACCGTGGGTGGTTCTCGTGGTCTTCCTCCCCATGTAACTCAAATGCGGGTTAGCTCCATCAAAAAGTCCTCCACGAAGGCAAATTTCTCCCAATACTTGATCCAGGAGTTCTTTTGTCTTCTGGATTGATCAAAAATTATAAGGCTACGTAGTTGAACATTAGTAATCGTAAACTCGAAAAATTGGGTCGGCAGCTCAACGAGGACTATAAAATAAAAATATGAAGCATAAAATAATGATTCATGAAAATCGACTTTTATTTTAATAAAAACAAATAAGAAATCACTTTCCAAAGAACGAACATCCTTATTCATGCATGAAAATTTCCTTCATGCCCACAAATAAATATTAAATCGAAGCCATTGTTCACTAATACTTTTACTATAATAATTTTTCTCTGACTGACACAATTTTTAGAGACATTTAATTAAAGTAATATCTTTTTATTCGAATACTGTTTCCCATTAATAATTTAATCTTAAAAAATTATTTTTAATAGAATAGTTACAGTATTTTTACTGTTGTTTAAAAAAATTACTTAACTAATCTCCGAAAAAGTAAAATTGAGTCATATTGTTTGATTAGTTCAATTAGCTATTTAAACTAGTTTTCAAACAGAAAAGTATAAAAGAAAAAATTTTCTAGCTTTTTTAATAGAAATTCGCCCACAGGGATTAAATACTAACGAAGTGTTTCAATTATTTCTGTATAACATGGAGATTTTACATTACATATTAAAAAAAAACATTGTTTTGAGTTCTGCAAAATTTTAATGATGTGTTGCTGTGGTTACAAAATTAAAATATTAAAAAACAAACTAAAAAATTTAATAGAATTTATTATGATAACAAAATGTAGTTAGCATCGAAAAAATATTGGAATCAGCAAAATGTAATTATTTTTACAATTGACAATTTTGTTTCTGAACAAACATAGAAGTAAATATTTTTATATTAATACGTATTGAAATCTACGCATAATGTAACAAGTTAAATATTTTATTCTAATGAATTAAGCAAATATGCGAGTATGATCTAGTTAGGAATAAATACGTAAAGTATATTTTTCCATGATAGTTATTAAGCAACTTTATAATTGAGTATAAACTTACATACTAACGATAAAATTCTAGCATTTGAAGTTAACAAAAATAGTATTGGATTGTACCATCCATTAATATGGAAGAGTTTTATTCAAAATTTCAAGATTAAAATAAAACATTATTTACTGGCTAAATACCCGTTATATTTACCATTGTATTTATCATTCACTAGCTAAATACCCATTCTTCGCACGGGGTGAAAAAAAAAGTAAACAATCTGTATATTAGAACTGAGCAACACGACAAAATCATACGCAAATTAAATGACATATATCAACACTATGAAAATGATAAATAATTATATTTATTATTTATTATATTCTGTCCTTCACGGTGGCTTTACGTTATTACATTAATCAAAACACCACCAGAATTAAACCATCAGAATAAAGATTAACTGTATTCAATATCATTTGGCATGATGTTGTTGCTTGGCACCAACTCATAACATTCAAAATTTACCCAAGTCGAGTAATTTTCTTTGGTGCTTTCTCCCTTTGAAGAAATCTCTTTCCACACTATCCATATCTTAAAGTATTGATTTAGTTTAAATATGTACCAAACACACTTACATAATTAATTGTACCTAAATTAGTTTATGGGGTACTTATTAAAACTTAACCAATTATTTTACTACCAGTAGTGCCCCTTGCCATAATTAAGTAAGCATTATTGGCGTCTATAATAGTATGACGATTTTAAATTTTTTGTTGAAACGAATTATAACCATTTCGCCGTTTATTTTGTTTTAAAGTACAAAGCTTGTTTTTTATTTAAATTAATACTTATTATTGTTGTTGTCGTGTCTATGCATACAGTGCTAGTGCGAAGATTAAAGTCCTCCAAAAGTCATTAAAACTTATTGCCAAACTTAATTAGGCATAATTGGAGTTTAAAAAAAAGTTATGCAATTTTTTACGCTTCTCTTAAATAAATAAGCATCATTTCACCATTAATTTTACTTTTCACACAGCTTATGATAAATATTAGCAAAATTAATTAAGTATCATTGGCATCAATAATAGTTTTTAGTTAGCGATTTTTTAAATTTTTCTCAAACAATTAGTACCATTTCCAAAATAATTTTCTTTTTAATGCATAGCTATTTTCTTTAATTTTAATTAATACTTTTTTCCAAATTAACTTTCAATGGCGTCTCTGATTTTTTTTAAATATAATCTTTTTACAATTCTTTTAATTTGTGTGTCACTTCCTTTATGCAAAATCTTGCTATTCTCGCAGTTTTACTCTCATATCAAAAGTTCAACTTAAAAAACTCAAATGAATTAAATAACTATAACAATGAAAAATAAAAACTAGTTTTTTTAACGAATTCAGTTTTTTATGTACTAAACTCTTTTTTATTTTCATTAATTTGTTCCTCAATTCTATTCATTAGTTTTACATTAATATATAAAGTCAGACTAGTGAATTAATGAAAATATATGAGCACGTAATAAAATAAAATACAATTAGTTTATACCCATTTTGTATTTCGATAAATTATTTCAATGCATGACTTCTTTCAGTAAAATCTAGCTTTTTTTTCGTAGTTTTTAATCTCACATAAAATAATACACTTTAAACGTTCTATTGAATTAAATGAAAAATAAGCAGAATAAATTCTAGAAAGAATTTAATTTTTGCTGACCCACTTTCTTTTGTATTTTTATTAACTTACCCACTGGCACATTTTTGCTCTTTTCATTCATTTTAAAGTGAGTCACGTTTAAAAGCCTTATATAACTGTTCCGAAATCTTTCATTTTCTGGATACTTAGCTGTATATAAATTCGATTCACGAGTTAGAGATAATCAAAAATAAAAACAGTTGCGATAAATTTCACTAGAGTAAGAACTAGATGGGTGTTTTACAATTTTGAGAAGTGAAGAGATAATGCATTTTATGTTAACTGCTAACTCAAGATTTCACAACTTTTAATAAATCAAGATTTCACAGCTTTCATCTATTCTAAAAATCGCTTTTGTTAGGATTATTTAAAATTCGTTCATAATAAAACGAAAAGTATTTGCGTGTTCTTTTAACTCCAGTTCCGTTCATGCCCCAGTGTCTTAAAATTCGAACAGTCAATGAAACGAGCAGTCCTAAACCCCGATTCCAGAAATCGTTTGAAATTTTCCATCCTTCTTTTGGGAGGGCGAATGAGAAGCGAATTTTTCGCAGAAGTTTAGCATTTTACTTTGTCACAGTTTTATACATGCAAGTGACTTCTAAAATTCTATAATGTTAAGGTTCTACAATTATTATAGAGAAGTAAAGCAAGTGTAAAAATAGAATTAGTAAATATGGGATAAAATAATGCCATTTAAAATCTCCATTTATACGTTTATTTTTTATTTTTTACATAACAGTTTTATTTTTCACACAACATTTTTAATTTTTTACATTTTTTTTCAGTTTAAGTTCAAGTCTGCATCATACAAAAGTAGCTCGTCGAATAGCTGCAAGAATTAGATATAATATTAAAACGATTTTAGTTTTAATGTTTATTTTTTATTTTTATGATTAGTATAAAGACTATAAGGATTTTTATGATTAGAATTGTAATATTTTATAATTAACCCTTTCAAATTTTTATGAATGCATTGTATCTTTTATTCCAATATAACTGTTTTGTCAAGTGATATTGGGATAAAATTAAATTCTTCTATATTTTTAATTTATATCTATTCATTTATCTCAAAATTAAAGCAAGTTTTACGATTAGTTTTGTTAATTTATTATAATCAGTTTAAGTTTATTAAATGATCATTTTATTAATGATCCGTATATTAAATGATTAAAATCAGCTCATTATAATAAATTAATAAAGTAATGAGCTTTATAAAGCAATTTCAAATGGAAAATGGCGTATTCAAAGTAGTCTCTAGACTGCTAAGTTAATTTAACCTGAGATTTCAAAACGGTTCCCTTTCTGCATTCATTAAATCATAGTATATTAGTCGACAAATAAATGTATTATACTGCAAATAAAGGCAGTTATTTAAACAACTATTTTACTAGCTTGAATTTCATAAAAATTGTAAATTAAAACAAAAAGATAAATAAATAAAGCTAGCAAAGTACATACGCTACTTTTAAAATTCTGCTATTATATTTAATTGTAAATATTTTTTAAAGTTTTAGCAAGCAACTATCTTTTATTAAAAAAGAAAACTTTTAATTGGCTTCAAAAACCTCAATACCATTGATGAATTCAGATATTAATTTCAAATCTTCTAGACTTGCATTCAACTTTAAAACTTAACTATCATTTCTCTTAATCTTCAAAATTCAAGTAGAGAAATAAAACAATATATATATAATCCCCTCCAAAAAATTATTTCTCTTTTAACAACAACATTATGACTGTAAAAAGTATATTAAACTTACGTTAATAAATGCTACTTCAATAACTAAATTTTTTGAAGGCAATTTGCAAAACATGGAAACATGAAAAAATGAATAAAAAGGATTTAGAAAATAACTTTTATTTTATTTTCAAACTGAAGCAAGTTTGAAAAAAGATAAAATCGACTTAAAAGAATAACAGAGTTCAAAACTAAGTTTATCTAAAACTTAATACACTAGAGCTTAAAATCTTACAACCAGGTTTAAAAAAAGTAAAATTATGCTTTATGAAATGTGCTTTCATATGTGTTGAATGACATTTTATAACAAGAAGATATGAAAGTTTTATAAAACTTTAATAAATTTTGAATACAAAAAACAACATTTCTCGATATAATTTTAAAAGATAATGATGGTAAAAAGTTTTTCATGGCAGTGGTGCATTCTTTATTGCGAAAAATCATAGTATAGGATCTTTTAATTAACTATGAAGATCCAGATTTCTTTGGTCACTATCATGATAATGATGTTCAAAAGTTCCTCATTACAATCGGTACATTCTTATTTGCAAAAAGTCATATGGTAGGATATGATATTTAATTGACTAATAAGATTAATATTTCTCTGGTCACTATCATGATAATGTTGTTCAAAAGTTTCTCATTACAATTGGTACATTATTATTTGCAAAAAGTCGTATGGTAGGATATTTAATTATCAAATAAAATCAAGTTTTATTTGGTCAATATCATGATAATGATGCTCAAAAGTTTCTCCTTATAATTGGTGCATTCTTATTTGCAGAAATTTATATGGTAGGATCTTTAATTAACCAAGAAGATCAAAATTTCTTTGGTCACTATCGTTATAATATTGATAAAAAAATTCTCATTACAATCGGTGCATTCCTATTTGCGAAACTTCGTATAGTAGGATCTTTAATTAGCTAAGAAGATCAAAATTTTTTATGCACCATTATGATATTAAAAAGTTTCTCATTTCAGTAACGCATATTCTTATTTGCAAAATTCTTATGGAAAGATCTGTAATTGACTTAAAAGATCCAGATTTCTTTGATCACCATCGTACTGCATTTGGAGTATACAATTGAAGTAAGTTAGAGAGGTGTTTGTTACGACTAAAATGTTTCATTGTACGTTATTAAATGATATTTAGAGTAATATTCATCATTCTTTTAAAGAGTGTTCTTATTCTCTACTATTACTAAATTTCTTTATTTTGATAATAATTTCAAATTAAAAGCTTTAAACTAACGGCAGTGTTTTTTTTCTTATTAACGAGTAATCGCGGACGGAGAAAGAATTCTGAGAAAATTACCGTTAGGAAATTTTTGGTAAAAAAAAAAATAAAAAATCATTTCATAACAGTATATTAGCGTAATTTGTACCAGAAATAAATAACTGTATAACGGTTAATAAGTTTAAACACTGATTTAAATAAAATTATCTTGAAGTACAGTTTAATAACACAGTAAAAATGAATTTCCCAAAAATTAAGCAAAAATGTGAAAAAATAACTCCTAAACAAATATAACTGAATTTTAAAATCCCATGTTCTCATTATTAAGCAAAATGCATAATCTCAAGAATGACGCATTATGTACTGCATTACTGAAAAGAGAGTGAGTACGTAGTCTGTAAATTCCTGTAATTTAAACCCCTACAGATTCATAATGGTTAACAAAACGAAATTTTATTTCATATTATATTCAATTATTTTACTTTTATTTGTATATTTTAAACTTAAGCACCTCCTAGGAAAAGAATTTAGACATCACTGATATTAATTTAAATATATGACATGTATCGCAGATGTCATATTTTGATTAATGTCAGTGGCATTTAAATCTTTCAAGTAGATGGCGCCTTTTTTAATATTGCAATGTGAAATTCTTTTAAAATTATTTTAAAGGGGCTACTTTGAAGAAGCCATAGCTTCACAAGGTACTGTAATATCCTGTTTATTAACCACACTATATTGCAATAAAAGAAAAATATTTCTTTAAAATTAAAAAAAAGTAAAACTCACTGAAATCTAGTATCATCAGAAAAAAAATTAAAAGTCAATAAAAAATGCCAGGATTTTATTATGTTAACTTGCAATTTGAAGCTTATTAAGGTACAGCAATATGTACTTTAACAAGCTTAAATAATTTATAAGGTCAGAAAAAAAATCGAAAAATAAATGGGAAAAAAAAACAAAGATTCTGGGTAAAAAATATTTTTTTCATCTTCCATTTTTTGCGAACAAATAAGTTTTTGATGTCTAAAAATACTAAACTCGAAACAAAAAAAGCTCTAATGCTCAGAATTGAAATTTGAAAGCCTCGTCATTTTAAATATTTAATCAGACTCTCTTAAAAATAAACCATCCATGAAATCTTGTCTGAGTGCAATGTAAAGAAGGGGAATATGAGTTAATCTTGTGAAAAGGCGGTTCATGCTACTTACTCTTTTAAAACAAGATTAAATGCCAGATTTTCATAAAACTCTTTAAAGGTTTCTGGGTCATCCAGGTACTCGGAGAAAGTAAATTATGTAAAACTCTTTAAATTTACAAAAGAATTTGGAAATACATATTTTATAACAGAAGATATCAAACTTGTTTTTAAAATTATATCTAAATATTGTGTTCTTAGATATATTTCAAGGGGAATTAGAAGTAGTTAAGTAATTTATTTTTTAAAAATTATATGCACGTATGTTGGTAAATGCTAAAAATTTTGTATTTTATTTAAATCATAGTTATAAGGTATATTTAAAATTGTTCAATAAGGTTAGTAATGTATCGATGTATTCAAGAACAAAGAGTAACGCTATGGAGGCATTTGCACATACGAATGTTCAATTTTACTTATTGACATTTATACACCGAAGAGCCATTACATTATGACCACCTTCCATCTATAACAATGGGCTCGCCCAGGTTTTCATGGTTTCTCGCCCAGGAACAATGTTTTCATGGGGCATATTAGAACCCATAATCCTCATAGAACAATCCCTGACGTCTGTAAGCTACTTGAACATAGTTGCAGACCAGGTTCACCCATTCATGGCAACAGTTTTTCCTGCGGGGAATGGTGGCCAACAGGATAATGCACCATGTCATAAGGGTCGAATCGTCATGGATTGGTTTGAGGAACATTCCAGTGACTTTCAAGTCATGTCTTGGCCCCCAAATTCACCTAACCTTAACCTTAAGCATTTGTTTTCCTACTTGGAAAACCAAATTCATGCTGCCACGCTACATCCTCGTAATGTGAGGGAATTACAGGACCAGTTGGTGAGCGCTTGGTACTAGATACCTCAGATTACCTATCAGCACCTTGTGGAATCAATGTGGTGCTTGCATTTTGAGAGCTAAAGGTGGTCCTACACGTTATTAGCAGGTGGTCATAATGTAATGGCTCTTCGGTGTATATGTTTATAGGTGGTTACTAGTCAATACATGCATTGAATATATGACTCATATTATTTAAATTTATTACTATACATTTTTGATCGAGTTATAGATGACAAAATAGCTACGTGTCAAATATCAATTTAAACTTGTCATTTTTGAATTACACAAACTCTCATGTGACTTTTAAAGGGGCGAAAATAACAAAATATTCCACAGTTAGCTTGATGGAAATGTTTTCTACCAATCTTCAGTTTAACACTAAAGTTCAGTTTAACTTAAAGTTATTATCAGCACTATGACCGGTATACGAGAACAACATACAAATCTATAAGCAACTGCCATTATTCGAACGTGGGTCACTTCTTCTAATATCAAGCCCTCAATTAACATAGCTAATGATCCGAAAATTGCTTAAACTTAAAATTTATCGTCAAATTAATATCAAAACAAAGTACATGTAGTTGATGTTAAATTGATTTTACTTTTCTCCAAAGCATACTTAGTAGCATACATATTCCAGCCGAGAGGTCTAATCTGTCAGTCTCATGACTGACAAAACTGGGGTTGCAGTCCTAACGTTTGCACCACATTATTTCCTCCATTCCTTTCAACACATGAAGAGTTTCCAGTATACTGCACTCCCCAATGCCCATTACCTAACAAAAAGCCTAGATCTTATGTCCAGTTAAATTTCGTTTTTATGGTTTTGAAACCATGCTAGTTGTAAATGGTTGAAAAAACATATGTTTTGTTATAATGGTTTTATAACCATGCTAGTTGAAAGCGGTTTCAAAACCGTAAAAGTAAAAAATGTTCTTTTCACCGTAAACTTTACGGTCAATCGGATGGACAGACGACTGCCTGTTATTTTACCATAATTTTAGAATGAAAATTCTAACAGTGTATATCACATTGAAACTGAACGCAGAACTATTGTAAATCAACCTATATTTATGTAACTTTACTTCAATTTACATTAATATATTAAAGAATTGAGAAAGGTAGTTTTTAAATGCAAGTTTGCTAGAGTTTTTTCTTCTTCTTAGTTTCTACTTTTAGCGAAGTCTAACATTTTGCTGAGTATGTATTTTGAAAACATGTACTAGAATGTAAGTTCTTATAAAATAAAAATGTTTAAAAGAGTCACCAATGTTTGCCACTAACGAAATAAAAGGTTTCAAATGACTGGAACTTATTAAGATAAATTTTTATATTATTTTATTTTAAATTGCTTACCTCGGCAGCAAATAGTATTCGGAACTCAGAATCTGAAAAGGAAACTTTCATTTATATTTTCACAACGACAACAGCAAGTAATAAATTTAATTTTTTTTTCAAAAATATTTCTCTAGTTCATGAGTTTCGATTCAATAATGTTTAACAGGTTGAATGAGAACTATTTTCAAAATGCATTGCAACATTTTAGATATAAGATATAGATTATAGATAGATAGATAGATTTAGATATAGATTTAGATATTTCTTGCTATGGAACCCAAGATAGACCAGGGTATTTAAAACTTAATTTTTGATAAATATATATGCACTTAAGAAATAATAATTAAAATAATTAAAAAAGAAATCCCCACCTTACCCCGAGTTTATAATGGAATAAGAAATGTTTTTTACAATTCAGTCCTTCAGGCGAACTTTGCATCAGACAAATAATATTTACATTAGCAGATTTGCACTACTCTTGGAAGTGATTTAGATTTAGAACTAAACACTTCAAGGGAATGAAAATATCTCCCGATGGCCATCGAAGCAGCAGAAGTTGTCCTCACTGCATCGACACAGAACTCTCTCCCAACCATGTCTTTGATTGCCCAGCCATATTGGCAAAGCTCTTCAGGATCCATCTGGATCCTCCGCAGCAACTCCTCTATTCCATTGAGATTATTGATGTGGCCAAAGCTGTTTTAGATACTTTTGAACAAATTTAATTTTCCTTGCACTACTGAACAGGACAACAACAATATTAGCAGATTTCTCAATTGAAATCAAAATAATGTTCACATAAACGCAATTATTTTTTAAATATATCACCACAATATTCACTTTGACACAATTATCTATTAACTTCAATGAATACAATATTCTATCGACTGCAGTACAATTTTCACACGAAAATAGTTCGCCATTGGCACCAACACGAGCACAATTGGATCCATGAAAGTGACGTCATCCTAGGCAAATCATGACATTTGTCCATTCAGAAGCCAATCAAATTTGCAAAAGCTCGTGACGTTTTATTATCCAATTAAATCTGATTTAAATCACATGATTAGGCATAATCACTTCATTTCTTTTCCAGTTGCAATTACCTAAATCTCCACCAATGTCAAAAATATTTTTTTATTATTGTTTTTTTTTAATCTTTATGAATTTCAATTCTTTTGCTGTTGCTTAATAAACTTTTTACAAGGAATCGCATTTAGATTTTACTATACGCTCCTCACTATTTACAATTAGAACAAATAATGTTTAAAAATCATGTTTAAGAATGACAATTTCATGTTTAAGGATGACTAAAAATTGTAATAATGAATTATAATGAATTAATAGTAAATGGCTTACCACATTTTTTCACATCAAATGTTGCTTGATAAATGGACCGTAAAAGAACAGGTTCTTCTAATATTAGTAGTACTCTTTGTTCAGTCCTTCTTGCTAGAATTAAACAATCCGACAACAAAATAGCCCAATACTATAAAATAAAATAAAATGTTTTAATCAAAAGTATATTAATCATTTTTCATAATTTCTCTTAATTCATTCATCATTTTTCTTAATTTTTTTCAAAAATGGTGAAAGTTGCAAAACATGAATTTTAGTCCCTTTTTACGTGGTAAAAAATACTGGTAATTTGAATACTGATTCACTTTCACCGTAGTACAGTAATATTTATTCAATCTCAGTGATTTTACAGTAAATATTATTATAAATATTACTATAAATATTACTATATATTAACTTTTCTACCATACAATTTTACGGTAAGATGTACTGGCATGCTAAATGTCGATATTTTTTACCGTAATTTCATCTGGAATTTTTTCATAGTATAGTTTGTAGTTAAATTTAACCATGCATATATACTATGTCCGATTGTCTTTAATTGCTAATACTACGCCCTCAGAAAAATATATTGTGTGCCCCATCATATTTCAGCTCAAACTAAACCATAGTAACGTACAATTAAGCTTTGAAAACTTTGATTTGGATGAAATAAATTATAGCAAATATATTTTAAAAATTAGATCTTTTTTTATTATATGTGCATTTTGCAATGATAAAAATAAAGCATACGAATATTATATAATTACAATTTAAATGGGCGATTTCATTCAATTACATATATAGAAACATTTTTTTCAATGAACTATTATTTGTAGGAAGCCGCTACGTATTAAAGAATTATTAAATTAAAATGCAGACAAATAAATATCATAATATTTTTTTCAACCGAAAGTTGCGTTTACGCATTATTCAATGTGTTTCATTGTGTAGTAATAAATTTTAGATGAATAAATAAAATCTCATCTTAATCTGACAATTTTATAGATAAAAAGATCATTCAAAAAAGAAAGTTAAACGCATTTTTTAAAAAAATGGAAAAAAAGACTTCTTTTTTTTCAATCCTATTCAAATGAAATGTTTCATATTTCTTTCTCCTATAATTTTATGAATAAAGTTACTAATACATGACAATTTACTAATAAATTGTGCAATTCTCACTTTTCTAGCAACCATTTTCGAGAATGAAAAGAAATAAAAATACGTCCTTCAAATATTTTAAATCTTGCGCCATCTGTTATCAACAATGAACAGTAATTTTATTTAAATTACGTATAAAAAATTGCTTGCTATTTTAATTTTATAAAATAACATACAGATATAGTTTATTTTTAATTAGAAAGTTAACTCAGAAGTATCTTCTTTTAATAATAAGATTTATTATATTTTTTGAATTCCACTGTCCCAAGAACTGTTTTAATTTTATTAACTGCTGGAGTTTTATTTATTTCTTATACTCGTTCTTTGTTTGTTTTCTGACAACGCATATTTTTATGCATATGAGAATCAATTTAGTGGCTTCTTTTCAAAAGTACTTCATTTAAAAACAAGCACATTTTCAGTAATATATTCGCCCTAATTCTTTTAATCAAGTGTTACTTTATCATTTAATATAATTTTTAAAACGACAGTTATGTGCTTTAAAATATATTTTGTTCAGTATATATATATATATATATATATATATATATATATGCATTCCGGAGACCACTGCGAGAACGCAGCTCTCACGAGACATGTCAATAATGCTAACTGCTATATCCTTCTACGTATCTTTTTATTTCTATTAAATTGTTATGTTTATTAAATTATCGTCATCATTTACTCCTATGCTGCACTATCTCCCACACATATTTAATGAATATTCTTTCAAGTCATGAAGACCGACAGTTAGTTTGCAATAATCTGATCATTTGAGCAGAAATTAACGAGGTGTTTCATTTTTTATTTTGAATACTGTACACCTGATTTTACTACACAAAGAAAAAATTTCTGGTAAACCTTGCTATAACATACCAAGTTAAAAAAAATTATAATTCTAGTTAATAAAGCAAAAACAAACAAACAAAATATGCGGTTTTTCAACCATTCGTTTTGTAGTTTTTCCGTTCCTATTAAATTACAGTTCTCATCACTTGACATTTAATAAAAAATATAAAACCGATAAGTAAATTTAATCGAATAACTGGTTTTTTTGCTTTGTTCTGAGGTATCATGATAAATATATTAAAATTTATCCATTTACTAAATTTTATCAAATATCATAGAGCCATATTTTATTGTTAATTTTAACAAAATTAATACATAGAGCAACGGTAAAAATTATAGAGTATTTTGGGGCTCCCATAGATCCAGAAATGAGCGAATTTTACCATATTGTAGTCGCTTTTACGAAACTTTTTTTCTCGGTGTACCTACTAAGTATCTCCTATGGATTCTCTCTTAACTTTTGTTTTGGAATTGGAATTGATAGAGGATTGTTATTTTTCTGTTAAATACAATTTCTAGCTCATTTTGTGTACTTAATCAAAAAATACTTTTACAATCATAACTAATGACTTACACAAAGGGTAATTTGTTTTTACTTTATTGCTGTNAGTGTGTGTGCATGGTTCGAAGAGCACCAGGATGAATTTACCGTACTCCCCTGGCCAGCAAACTCACCGGATTTAAACCCAATCGAGAATCTGTGGAACCACCTCGATCGGGTTGTTCGCTCCATGGATCCTCAACAGCGTAATCTAGCGCAGCTGGCCACGGCACTGGAGTCGGCATGGCTCAACATCCCAGTGAACACCTTCAGAAACCTAATTGACTCTCTTCCTGCACGTCTCGTAGCGGTTTACTCTGCCAAAGGTGGTTATTCTGGATTTTGACAGGTGGTCACATTAATGTGACTGGACTGTGTGTATATATATATATATATCTGTGTGTGTGTGTGCGTGCGTGCGTGCGTGCGTGCGTGTGTGTGACCGAAAAGGACAGTAAGAGACATCAGAATTCGTCGAAAAAACACCAAAAATCCAACACACAAACAAAAATATAAATAAAGAATAGAAAGCACTGACAACAAGGCAGTTTCTTCAGGGAGACATTACCATGTGTAGTCAGTTCAGAAGCAGTTTCTGCCTGATTATTGGCAAAATACCTGAAATAACCCTATGCTCCCGATTGAGATTTGTTGGTTTACACCTAAGTTAAAACTTTTAACTTAATTGTAAAGAAAGTAAAAACTTTTAATCGTCCTAGTTTATCACCTGACCTGAATCCAATAGTACGCCTTTGGGAATTCATCAAAAAAAAGTTGGGGCATGGAAGCATTCTTTGAAGGCAGAACTCCTTCAAGATCTACAGTTGGAATGTCCATTTCAGAAGGTTTCTTAAATTCCATGCCCACGCGGTGTGCCACTTTCATAAAAGCAAAAGGATACGCAACGAAGTATTAAAAATTTGGTATATATTCATATATTATAATTAATTTCAATAAAATTTTAGAAAAACTGCATTATATCAACACTTTTGATTTCAATTTTTTAAATTCTCGTTTGGTGTTTATTATATTAAAAATTTTCAAGTATATTATTAGCTGCTCCCCATGCAGAATAACTAAAGCTACAAATTATTAATTCATATCATTAAGAAATTTTGCATGCAGAAAAAGTTTCAACAGAGAAACATATCGTCTCAAAATTTTGCTCCTTACCATACGTTGTAAAGTTGTAATTTTTCTTTCGTTAACTATGAGTTACTTTCTTTTTATTAGAGTGAGTAACAAAGCAATTTAGAGTGTTCTTTTTCATCTTTATCCAAGTCTTGATACATGATCATTGAAATATAACTATCTGCAAATCTAACTTAAAACCAATCTAATGGTTTGCCTCTACTAAATTAACACAAATTTCGGACATTAAATTTGAAAAAAAATTAAATTATGAATAGTTTTCAATTGAAAAATTTCATGCAATTGTAGTAAATAATAACCATAAGTGTAGTTTTTTTTCTTTTTTTGCTTTATTTCAAATAAAAATTATTTAAATAGGTACTTAAGATCTGTGTTTGTGGAACAATGATGCACATTTTAAAAAATGCATAGCTCAAAAATAATACCTCGATATAATGCTTCCCTTCAATCTTAGAAAGATTTCCTGCAAACAGCCAGCTTCTTCCAGGAAAAACTAATGAAAAATTCTATAAGAAATATTTAAATTTTAAACAACCAATCTAACTTTAACTATTAAAAATCAATTAAAATAAATTCGTATGTTTATTAAATATTTTTTAAAAACATATATCAATTTCTTTTTCTGGCAAATTAGAAATTTTATTTTCTAATGAAGTAAAAATTATTGTATTTTTATAAATTGAAAACGTCTTTTGGTAAAACTGCTTTTATAGTTTCTTGATAGTTCAGTATATACACAATAATTTGCTAATTATAAAATCATAATCAATTCAATTAATTTAGAAACAGTATCAAAAATACTATAGTTATAATATAATTTTGGATATATTTCATTACTTATAAAAGAGGACTGACTTACTGTGACTTACTTTTGTACTTCGTTTAGCTTGACTTATTGTTTTGGGATGAAATTTTATTCTTGATTTTTGTTTAATTCCATTAAGAATTTATAATTAAATATAATAATTATCGCCGAAAAGAAATTTAACAGTTCCTTTAACAAAAATAATTATTTTGAGAATAGATTTTGTAAGAAATTTCAAAAATTAAATTTTATTTAAAACATTTTAAGTTAGTTAAATGTTAAAAGTAAGAAAAATTTTCATTGATTAACGCACAAGAATAATTAAGGAAGTTAAGCTAATTGGGAAAATAAATAACTTAGAAAAAAATTTTATAAAGGATAAATTTACTAAGTTTCACAGATTGAATATAATTGGAATAGGGATTAGTTTTTATTTTTTTCATTAATAGCGTAATCAGTCTACTTTTATTTTAATCTCTCAATGATGCAATATTTTTCAACTGAAACATCATTGTCTTTAAAATTAGGTGTGTCTTTTCAAAAACATGTTTCGTCCGACTTGAGTTTCCTGAAACATTTAGTGCCTGCTTATAAAGCAGTGGTATCTGCATTGCTTTTTAAAAAAATTTAAAAAATATTGCTGAAAATCAAAAGATATTTGAATTTTTTTAACTAAAACACTTCAAAGCTATCTCAAGAGATAAGAAAAATATTAATTTTATTAATGATGATAAAGAACGTGTTGAAAACCTATAAGAGTGGGATGCAAAATTGGATTGAATTTGATAGTTGGAAATTTTAGCTTAAAATGTTAGCCCAATGTAGATTCACCTGGAACTAATAAAGGTATAAAGGCAAGAATAATGGTGGGACACATGTAGAAAAAAAATATATTGTTCAACATTTGAAAAATTGCGTTATTACAATAAAAGCTTTTCTTGAAAGCAATATTTCTATAATTGTAAAATAATTATAAGCAGCATGTAATTATAGCTTTGAAAAGATCAAGGAAGGAAACTAAGGCATGGGAATAACGTAATTGTCCATGAAGGTGCTGGATAACTCAAACAATTATAATGTAATAATAGATTTGTTTAAGGATGATTCATATAAATTTCAAAAATGTTAACAGTATTTTTCATTTGCGTTACAATGACCTTGAGAATTCTCTGAAACTAAATATAATAGTGCAGCATATGAAATAAAATAAAATGTTTGGGATCTATAAAAGAAATTGAGACAAAATAATGAAGCTATCCGTGTTGCATTTCTGTGCCTAAGTTTAAAAAGAATTATCAGCTGCATGATTAAAGTTAGCAGATCATGTTATGTTGTCATATTAAATTGTAAATATAACGGTATATTGATCGTAAGTTAATGGTGCAATACGTGAAGTAAAACATGCTGTATATATATCAAAAAATCAAAATGTGATAATGAAACCTAATTTACACAAAACCTTTCCTAAACTAAGGAAGAAAAAAAGAAAATATTGACACGATATGGTATCCTTCTGTTCATTTTGCGACGTTTACAGGCCTTAAATTGCATTTTCAAAAGGCTTTAAAAAAGATACCCATGCTCATGATGAGTCTAAATTTCACATGAATATACATATTACAATAGAAAATTGTTCTGCTAAAGAAAAGAGTTCAAAAAATGATCTGTAGATAGCGCTACACTCGTCATAAGATTCTAAAACTATTGCTTTAAAAGATATGCTTGTTTAAAGATGCTAATTGAAAAACGTAACGTGAGCCCCAATCAATACATTTGAATCAAAAAGCTTGAAACAAGCAGTTCGTGTTATTCTATGACTCATGACTATATGTTATTGAAAAATCGGACTCTTAATCGGAAAAGCTGTTATACAGAAAAGGCGAGTTAGTGATAATGTTTCACGCCTTTTTATCACACGTTTCTGTGAGATGCTCACGTTACGTGTTTCAGTTTGCATTTTAAAATTTAATACAATCTTTTTTTAGCATCTTATAATGAATAAAGTAACAGTATGTCGGTTAAATTTTTTTTCTTTCCCAAAATAATAAATAAATTGATAATTATCATAGCTTTGAGTATACTCATGTGTAATATTAAGTCATTCTGAGAAATAGTTCTTTTTTTTAAGCTTTTTGAGAGAACAACTTGTAAATGCAAACTTAATTATTGTCCGTGTATATACCATGGAAATAACCATGCAATAATGAGACCAAAAATAATGATGGGCATAAGATGACTCAATAGCATAAAAAGCAAAGTGATATGGAATTGATTTTTAAGAAATTTAATTTTTTAGAGAAGCTAATTAAAATTCAAGCTACATCTTTAATAAATATTTTGAACCTTAGCAGTCGTGAAAATAAAGCTTGTTAAATTTAATCAAAAGAAATGCGAAAAATAATATAGTACCCTCGGCCCTTTTGTGAAAAGCGTCTTTTCCTGTAGAATTTCGAGATTAATGTAAGGCTCTTCATCATCAAAAGCATTTTCAATGTTCCTTAAATCCTCAATCGCTGACAGCTCTTTCATCACTGCATTCATCTCACCTTCGAAAGTTCGAAAAACTAGAAGAAAGAACAGAATTTTCTTAGTAGAATAAAAGTGGAATATCGTTTATAAGAATATAATCCTGAGATCTTTCAGAAATCCTTTCATATAAAATAAATAAAGTGTAAAATCATTCACTTCTCTTTATGGTATTAAATATCTTGGAATTTTTGGAATGCACTTATAACTAGAAGTAGCTTTGATTATTGCTTTTGGAATATTTATTAAGAATCAATTTTTCTTCTAGGGCAAAATTTACTAATCTTTATCGTTCACAATGTTTATGCTTTTATTTATTTTTTAAGAAATTTTTTTAACTAGATTATAGGACTTCTTAGTTATAAACATTAATTAAATTTTCCTTTGATCCTCAAAATAAATTAATTTTATTAAAATAAAAAATATTTTTAACAGAAAAAACTATTCTAAATTAAAATAATGAATTGCACAAAATATGTGTGCTTGTTTAATATTTAAGTAATAATTCTTTAAAGGACTCGAAGTTACGAAGTACACTGACTAGCCCCTGAAATCTGAGAGAGGGGGGAGCAAGAGGGGATAAGAGGCTGGAAGGACCAGTTGCCAGGAAGCAAGCGTGATTGAAACTGAGAGAGGAGAATATACCGGGCAAGGGCATACCAGGCAGTGGCACTGATACTTAAAAAACATTGATGTAGAGCAGGGGTAGGCAACGCGGCGCCCACTGGCGCCATGGCGTCCCCGATCGATTTTTAATGCGCCCTCGCTGGACTAATGTAAATGCATGATAGCCAGAGCGATTTACTTACTCTTATCAAACGGCAATATACAGCAAGTAGTCAGTTGAGTTTAGGATTGTGCATAGATTAGCAGTTTGCTAACCTTGAGCGTATCTAATAACACGCACGTATTTTTTGTTAGTGTGTGATCGTATTTCGAATAGACCACGCGTAGACCGTGCATTTACAACTACCAAGTAATCCGAAATAATTCTTTTCTTTCAAAACCCTTTGTTGAAAGCGATGAACTGGATCCTAAATTAAACAGTGATCTAGTTTGGATGGGTGATCTAGTTTCGCCACTGATGCAGTTTCTGACGCATCAGCTAGGTTAACTGTGACTGTATTGAAACTTGTCGTTTTAGTTTCAGTTTGCTTTTATGTTTGAGCTTCTGTTTGTTTATCTTTGGTATAATGCTTCTTTGCTATGCTTTCATTATGTTTTAAATAATAAACGTTGTTAAGTTTAATAACGTTGTGTTTCTTTTTAAAATAGAGTTGTTATAGTTCTAGTTTTTTGTGTCTTTACACCCTTCATGGATAAATGTAAAAAAAAAGAACATATTATTTTAACGATGAATGGGAACATCTATATTGTTTCGTTGATTTCAAAGGGAAGTGTATTTGTTTGTTGTGTAATAATAGGGTTGCGATTCCCAAGAAAAGTAACATTGAACGACATTTTAAGACCGTTCATACCAATTTTGATAGTGACTATCCAATGAACTCTGAAATTAGAAGAAAAAAATTATTTCTTTAAAATCTTCAATAACTAACCAGCAAAGTTTTTTTCTAAACCAGTGCAACAACATAAAGCAGCAGCGATCGCGTCATATCGCATTTGAATAAATGGCACTAAGAATAAAAAACCATTTACAGATGGAGAATTAGTGAAAGAAGCCATGTTAGAAGCTGCTGATTCACTTTTTGAAGAATTTAAAAATAAAAAGGAAATAGTTTCAGCTATAAACACGTTGCAATTATCAGCACGAACTGTTACTAGAAGAATTGAAGTAATTGCGGAGAATTTGGAGGCAGAATTAGCAAATGATATGAAAAATTGTATTTTCTTTTCGTTACAGATGGATGAATCGACAGACGTGACAAATATATCACAATTAGCAATTTGCGTGAAGATGGTATTTTCTGATTTTACAACAAAAGAAGAATTCCTTAAAGTTCTACCATTAAAGGGAAGCACCAGAGGAGAAGATATCTTTTCTACTTTTAAAAAGTATATAACAGATGTAAAATTACCTGTACAAAAGTTTTCGTCAATTACAACAGACGGGGCACCAGCGATGACTGGTAAGAAAAAAGGATTTATTGCCTTATGTAGGCAGGATTCCTTATTCCCGAAATTTATTTCTTATCATTGCCTCATACATCAGGAAATGTTATGCGCAAAAACAATCGGTTTTCAACACGTATTTACGATAGTAACAAAAATGATTAATTCCATAAGGTCGGGAGCTATGCAACACAGATTGTTTAAATTACTTTTAGAAGATGAGGACGTTCAGCTCACAGATCTTCTTTTACATACTGAAGTGAGGTGGCTGAACAGAGGTAAAATACTTGAGCGGTTTATCATGCTTTTGCCACAAATAAAGGAATTTATTGCATCAAGAGGCGAATTTTACGAGCAATTAGAAAATAAGGATAGGCTAATCGACCTCTGATTTCTGACAGATATAACGGCAAAATCGAATGAATTAAATTTAAAAATACAAGGGAAAAATCAGCATATCGCTGACATGATTAGTGCAGTAAATCCATTCAAATGCAAGTTAGTGTTGTTGAAATCCCATTTATTGAAAAAATCATCATCATATTTCCCAAACATAAAATAGACTGTTGAGAGTTTAAATTTGAATAATGAAAATTTTACTGCTACATCATATTTAGAAATTATAGATAAGCTAATAGAAGAGTTTTCTTCTAGATTTGAAGATTTTGCAACATTAGAACCCGTTCTAAGATTTTTCATAAATCCATTCAATGTTACTGAAGATGATATCCTTGAAATAGTTTCAGTGTTTTTCGAG
>NC_092211.1:36155822-36221945 GCF_043381705.1 Parasteatoda tepidariorum
GAACGACAGGTGGCCCTTACCGAGAGGTCGATCATTCCGTTATAACAACCAATGCATAATATCTCTTTTTTTTCTAATTGTTTTATTTTATTGCGTAGACTAACACATATTTTATTCCATATTAGAACGCTTGAACTGAATCATTCATTCCAATATAGTAACTAAAGTTTAGTTCCCCTCTTTTTATTCTAACGGAAATCACTTCGAAAATTAGTGTCAAATATTTTTCCTTTCAAAACAAAATGCATTCCATAACATCCCTTCTTTAACCCACGTTGGGCTTAGTATATATAACGGCATTTATCCTTTCACCTTTTCCATGAGCCAATCGAAATTAAAAATTATCTAAAAAATATAAGTCTAAGGAAGATTTCGAAATTAGCTAATGCAAGGCATTATACCTTTGATTACTTTAAGTTATATGAACTTCTATCCTTTCACGCATATATGTTTTTATTAGTTGTTCACGAATTTTTAAAATTTTTCTCATGTTTTTATTTTAAAAAGAGAGAAAAAAATAAAACCATTGCAACGCAAGCTGAATCTTCAACACATTTCAATCAGCATTTGAAAAAAGATCTTTTTAATTACTTTTTTTAATTCGAAAATTTTACAAAGATTTAGGAATTTTTCATTGTTTCTGTTACGTTCCTTTTCTGTATAAATTTAAAGTTTGAGATCAGAAGACATTTTAAATTCCCATCATTAAAAAGAAGATTTCGTAGAAGAACTAACAAGCTTTTTTTATTTATAATTACATGACGTAAAATTACATAAAAAACTTGAAAAGAATATTCTTCTTCAAATTCAATAATTGAGCCTGCATATTATGCATAGATAAATTTTTATAAATTAATTTTTATAGTTAATTTGCAAAGTATATTCAATTATATTTCGTTAGAGCTTATATTTTTTATATTAGTAAGGAAAAAAATAATAAATTAATTAAATATGACACAAGTTTTAAAAAATTGATTCAAATTGAGTTGTTTTTATGCAGAAAACATGCAAATGAATTACGATAAACTATATTTCTTTTATGATTAATAAAGTAAACTTTAATTTAAAAATGCATCAAAAAATCGATATCAATATGCTGGTGTTCCTATATAACAACTATATTAACTCAAATAAAGGTAACTCCGTTTCTTTTTCTAAATATCAACGTCGGTAATTTTTGAGAGGTAGAAACCAATTTTTTATTTTATTTGAGCGCTTTAAAACTTTTCTTATTACGAAAATATTTCTTTTATTCCTAGCATTAGGCACCAACTGTATACTGTCTAATAAGTTGATGCACTGAGAAAAAAAGTATTGGTCAAAACTGCCAAAATATAGTGCAATTTACCTGTTTCTGGCTCTAAGAGAACACCAAAAAGTCCATTTGATAAAATTTACAATAAAATATGGTTTAAAAATAATGGATAAAATTTGATAAATGTGGTAAAAGGTAGTAATTCCATCATGTTAATTCATGATAATTCAGAGCATGGCAAGAAAACCATTTATTTGGTTAAATTTACTTTTCAGTTTTGTAATTTTTTTTAAAAGTGAGATAATAAGAACTATTATTTTAAAAACCATAATTTCGAAAATTTCGTTGCAATATGATCATGAAAATTGCGAAATGAATTGTTAAAATACGTATATTTTGGTTTTATTAACTTGAATTTTTTTTTTATCAGAATGTCATTACCACACAGTACAGTGGTTCAGCATAATTCTTTTTGCTACGTGACATGCGTATATATTAACATATGGAAATATGTACTGACGTATCATTAAAGAAATTTATCAAATTCTATTTCTTATAAAAATAAATTTTGCTATGTTTTGAGAAATCGAAAGATGGAAAGAAGCTTTGGTTCAACAGCTACTATATATTCGTAATTTCTAACCCACACCTTTGCGTATTTCGTAAGTTCTTACAATGGGATTACTATTAGATGAAACAAAAAGTAAATTCTTGCTATTAAATATCTGCATATTTCTAGAGAAATGTTTAAGAACTATTCTGGTATTAAAATAATTTTTATTCTATTATATAGTTTTTTTATTTCTTTGCTACGTTATTCAGTTTAATGAAAACTCAGTTAGCACGGAAATTATAACTTTTCTGCAGCTGTGTTTTTTTTTCTTTTGCATGTCTGAAAAATATCAAGACATCTCCTTTTATTAAAATTTTGCATTAATTTTGGGTTAATTTAGTAATTTCTATTCAGGGTCTTATGATTTTTTTGGAGTAAAGAGAAAAGCTAACCACAGTAAATTTAAATACATTGTTCCTAATAACAAAATGTTAAAGTAGGAGAAATTAAGTATAGTTGTAACACTCAATTAACAATTGCAAGAAAGAAATTCTTGTCTTTATTTCAACAAGCATTGTAATTGCTATATTTTATGATAAGTTAATGTATGATATTCACATTGAAAAAAACAATGTAGTCAAAGCTACAGTTAACTAACTGGGTTAATTTAGTAATTTCTATTCACGGTTTTATGGATTTTTCGAAGTAAAGAGAAAAACTTACCAGGATAAATTTAAATACATTGTTGTTAAAATTGGTATTGTTAAATAAAAACAATATGCTAAATTTGGTGAAATTTTTAAATATAGTTAGTTGTAACATTCAATTAGCAATTGCAATGAAAGATACTCTTGTCTTTATTTAAGCTAACATTGTAATTGTTATATTTTGTGATAAGTTTCTGCATGAAATTTACTTTGGAAAAAAACAATGTGCACGAAACTACCAGAATATGGGTAAAATTTACCGTGTATCTGGCTTTAGGGAAACACCAAAATGCACGGTAATATTTACCGGAGCGCTTTGGTTACGACTTTTGGTAATATTACTATAAAATATGGTCTTATTACCATACTATTTGGTGGAAAACAAAGTAAAATTTAGTAATTGTATCATATCAAAAAGAGAAACATAAAAACTATTTATTTGGCTAAATTTACTTTTCAATTTTTTTACTAAATGTGTGATAATGAGAACTGTAATTTTGTAAACCATAATTTCCAATAAACCTTTAACATGCCAACGGAAAAATTACCAAATGAATGGTTTAAGTACTGTATATTTTGATTTGATTACCATAATTAAATTGTTGTTTTTTTTAACCAGAAATGCCATTATCATAGAAGTACGGTAATTTTACCTGAATTTTTCTCCATATAGCCTTTAATATAATCAGTATAATGTATCGAAGATATTAAAGTACATAAGTAGTAAAAACGAGACAAATATGATGGCTGAAGAATAATAAAGTGGATACTTGGAGATAAATTGGGTGATGAGACATTAAGATGAAGGCGGAAAATACAAGAGAAGCGATCATTAATAAACTATGTAAGCAATTTCGGGGGTTGGCGAGCAAGAAGTTGAGCCTTCTAGTTTTGTAAAAATATGCTTTTCTACAATTCAATCAGTAATTAATTCTATTTAATGCAATCAATAATTTGTCAGACTACAATTTTAAAATCCTTTACCTGAAATTACGTTTTCCAAGCACACGTAATCTCTGTGCCCCACTGCTGTACAAGATAGAAGAACAGCAAGCGTTGCAATCAAATCTGAAATATACTGTAAAAAGCATTGCATAAGAAAGTGAAAAAGCTTGATAAATATTTAGTCAACTTCACGTAAAATACTTACGAGCAATTAAATTTACTCACTTACTTACAACTACTTCAATCGCTTACATTTAAAATAATATTTAAACATTCTGAACTTAAATTAATAAAATCATGAATTTAAACTAATCTCAAATATTCTAAGACCTGAATAACAAAACATTCTAATTATTAATAAATATTAAAGCATTTTAAGCTGAAATAAAAATTTTAAAAAAAAACCTAAAACAAAACCACTATTATAGAAACTAATGCAATACGGAGAAAAAAATTCTGGCAAAATCAGTTTACTGTATGGTAATGGCATTTCTTAGAAAAAAATAAATAACCTAATTCTGATTCAGAAAGCTAAAATATACCGTATTTAGACCATTCATTTGGTAATTTTTCAGTTCGTATGTTAATGGTTTACGCAAATTCTGGTTTTCCAAATTACAGTTCGTATTACTACTGATATTGTTAGAATTACAAAACTGAAAAGTAACTCCAACCAAATAAATGGTTTTTATTACATGCTCTAAGTTATTCTGATAAAATTATACAAATAACAAATTTTGAAAAATTACAAATTTTTCCACAATACCAAATTTTGTAGCTCATTATAAAACCATGTTTTACCGCTAATTTTATCAAAATCATTACCAAAGCACTTTGGTAAAGTTTACCGTGCTCTTTGGTGTTCCCATAGAACCAGGAACACGGTAAATTTTTCCCTGTTTTGGTAGTTTTGACCATACTTTTTTTTCTCAATGCAATATTAAAACATTTTAAGTTGAATTCAGTATTAAAACACTTTAAATTGAAATCAAAATTAAAACATTTTAAGATAAAATGAGACAAAAATTTAGCTATTGATAAAAAAAAATTGCATCTACATTAGTGTTAATATAATTTTAACTGATATGAAATTAAAATATTTTAAAATAAAAACTTAATAATTATAAAATAAATAGGTTCATACCTTCAAAGGTTTCTCTAAAAATTGCAATATTTCAATTCGTTCAGCAGAATTCTTTGCATCCTACAAGGTATAAAATGTGTTAACTGTTAATTTAATTCTCTTTTTTTTCATAAAAACAGCAGAAGTTAAATTAAAAACAGTTTCAATTGTGATTTTAGATTTATATAACTTTTGATAATAATTTTCAATTCACTTTGATTGTTTTATTAAAGTAAAAATTCTGGATTAAATTACGGTAAAAAATACAGGTATTTAGGTTGCCGGTACTTTTCAGCGTAAAATTTTACGGAACAAAATATTTGATACACCGCAATATGTATAGTAATATTTATTCTAAAATCACTGACTCATCATAGTTAAATAAATATTACTTCAAAAATTATGATAAAAAATTTTACGGCAAAAATAGATGTTAAAATGATTTTTACGGATACAACACTCAGTGTGTAAATACTTTTTTTCCGTAATTTGATCCTGAATTTTTTACTGTGTACCTAGATAGGTAATGAATCAAAATTTTGTCGGCTTTCCAGAACCGGTCAGGTAACAAAATTTTTGCCGGGTGCTCCCAATTTATCTATAATACTTCTTGGATACATTGTAAAAAATTCCGGATCAAATTGCAGCAAAAAGTACCGGCACGTAGGGTGCCAGTACTTTTTGCAGTAAAATCCGTTTTTAATCCTAAATTTTGCGGAACACAGAATCTGATATACCGTTAAATTTTCAGTAGTATTTACTATAAAAATACCAAATCACTCTAATTAAATAAATATTACTGTAAAAATGACGGTTAGAAATTTAACGGTAAAAATTAATTTTACGGATGATACACCCAGGGTGCCAGCACTTTTTACATTAATCTGGAAATTTTTATATAGCATCTTATCTATAATTTTATTGTGCTAGTATATAATTGAAAAGCACACAATCTACTTTAATATCTGATTTAAATTTATCTGTCTTAAATAACACTTCTTCTGAAAGCTTATTTTAAAATATTCACCATCTATTAAAATAAATTCATTTTATTTTAATAGTTAAAAAATAATATATTCCCCCGTAACTTAATTTTCTTTTTTGAATAATAATCCTCTTTTATTCCTTCAATAATTTTATAAATTAAACCATGTTTTTAATAAGTGAACATTTCCTCTCTTTGCTTCTGCTTATAACATATGCATTCATTATTATTTCTTATTATAGCTAATTATTCAAATCACAAAAGTTTTATTCTTAATTATAATTTTAAGGTACATTTAATTAAGTATTAATTTATTTCAAAAAATTCCGCATGTTGTGCATTTTACTCTGACATATGCCTAGTTAGAGAAAGTTTAATAACCTCTGTTTTTCCTTATTTCATATCGATAACTAATCAAATTATTTCAAAACATGTTTTTTACTAAAAACCAATATAATTGCTTACAAAATATATTAGTTAATTAAAATATTTTTTGCTAAGCTCTTTTCAATTAATAATAGCTAAAAAATTGGACGGCATATTTGAATCTTTATTTAATTTATTTAAAAGAACTTTCTGATTTAGTTTTTCTTTCTACAATCGATAAAAGTTAATTAAAATATTATCTAGTAGCAACATCTTCGCAACATTGATAAAAGAAATCAGTAGAAATAGCTCATTAATTTCTCAACAATAATATTTTTGTGTTTTTAATTGCCAGTAATTTCACTTTTCGGTTATGTTAAAAATAAAATGTCAAGTTATATTAAGCATAACAGAATTTATTTTAATCGACTATCTTAAAAGTTATTTAATTCAATAGAAAAAAAGAAGAATTTGAATTTTCAAGACAATTTTATCACTAAAAAAGTAGATTTTTATTGCTAAGTAAAACCATTTCAATTAGCAATAAAAATATTAATGTTTTTATTGCTAATTGAAATGGTTAATTTTAAAGTTTTTTTAATATCTAAAATAATCACTTCAGATATATTATATTTTTTGGAAACTAGGAGCCTGAACACATCAGATTCAAAATAACGTACATTCACGAGGCCCAAATGAAATAAGAAATGTATTTTATATGTCCCGTCTTCAACTTTAAAAAAAACGTTCCTCAAAAGTTTAAGTCACTATTTTATATTTACTTTTTTTCCATTAGAAATATCATTCTTCCAACGATTCCGAAAGATTTCCTAAGCACAGCAAATACATTTCATATTTTGAAGTCCTCTTAATCGTCCTCTTTGCTAACACAAAGATGTAGTTGCAGTTTATTTACGCCGTACTAGAACTTCACAATGAGCTATTAGCGACGGTCTGGGAAACATCCCTGAGGATGATCCGAAGACACACCATCAAAATTTCGATCCTCTGCAAGGGGGATGGTACCCCCAACTTCGGGAGCTAGACGACCTGCGCGCGAAGTCAAGCACTTTACGGTAGAACAGTTTAACGAGGGCCAATAACCCTCGGTCCCTACGCAGACTGATCCAAATGGTCACCCCCCTCCGCACACTGACAGCAGCCAATGATGCTTGACTTCGGTGTTCTACAGAGAATCGTTTCTGAACGACCCGCTCACTGCGGGTTGCGAACGTAATAAAATTAACATAACGCAATTTCGTCATTTATTAATTAACTAATTAACGTTTTTTAATATATTTTTTTCATTGTCAGACAGAAAATGTGCTCTATTGATATTAACTATCAAAATCTAAGTTTTAAGATCATACATAAGTATCTTTAATGTTTAGTTTTGAAAAAGTTTTAAAAAGATCTTACGACGTATGATTTAACCTTAATGTATAACCTTATAACCTTTAGACGTATAACCTTAATGCTAAAAATTTGGTAAGTGGATTCAATAGAACGGATTTCGAATAATAAATTAAGCTGAAAAATATTCTAAAATATTATATAGTAATTTAATAAGTGATTAAAAATTAATATAACTCCCCGTAGGGGGACGAGGGGAAAATCACCGGAGGTAGGCCCTTTTTTATCTGAAGAGGGTCCCGCAGAGGACTGATTGCTAAGACGCGGCTCCCAGCAGATGGCTGAAGTCAAGCATCACTGGCTGCGGTCAATGTGCGGGTGGGTGTCCACTTGGATCAGTCTGCGTAGGGACCGAGGGTGTGCGGTATTGGTCCTCGTTAAACTGTTCTACCGTAAAGTGCTCGACTTCGCGTGCAGGTCGTCGGGCTGCCGAAGCAGTGGTGCCATCTTCTCTGCAGAGGATCAAAAACTGTGATGGCATGTCTTCGGATCATCCTCAGGGATATTTCCCAGACAGTCGCCAATAGCCCATTGTGCAGCTCTTGTGCAACGTAAATGAACTACAAAAACAATAATTATTTGAAGAGGGCTCTTAAGCAGAAAAGGATTCTTATTATGCGAAAAAATATATATATAATTTTAAAAGATAAAACGTCACAAGGATATGAAAATAAAAAATACCCGCTTAAAACTCTCAACTTATAAGTACCAAATGAATGATTTCAAGACATTACATATATGCATTCTAGATTTATTATACACACTTCTGACCAGCAAATTATCTGCGACACAATAGCGAAAAATTTTAGTAGTGATTATAATATAAGTTTAATGGTGTCTAAACACGGCGAAGTAATTTCACTATATCGGAAGAAAAAACTACTTATTAGATGAAATATTTTTTTTCAACTTTTTAAAGCAGTTAAATACTCACTTCTATAAAATCTTTGAAGCGATTGTTGAAGCATTTGTACTTTAACATGATTTTTCCGAGTGGCAAACCAGATATATATTTCCTCAATACAGAAAATCTTTCATTCATCTGTTGCATGGAGCAAAAGATAGAAATAAATGGATTCATAATTCATAAAAATTCATAAAAATATATTCATATTAAAACACAATATTCTTAAGAAATTCAAAATATATTGTGTATATAAATATTCATAAAAACAAGCACAGTAACTTTAAAAAAAACAGTTGTTTTTCCATTAAAAAATAATTCAGAACAAAACTGAAATTCTAATACCTACAAAAAAAACAGGCATTAACTTTATTTAATAGTTTACTTTAAAAAAAATTGAATAGCATAAAACAACGTTATTTAACGTATATGTAACTGTTACGTTATACCTGAAAAATTTAAAGTAAAACAAGTTTTTGATTAAACCCTGAGGGAAATAAAAAAAGAGGAATACCTAAAAATACTGGGTGCAAGACGATTGTAAATGAATTAAAAACAATGGTAAATAATGCAGTATGCTATTAAAAACTCTTAATAAAAAAATTCAGTGTATGTTTTCAATTTACAAATATGAAAACTCAATGTTAATTGTATTTAAATCTTTGATAGAATGGGAAATTTAAATCGTGTGCTTGAAAAAGGAATACATTTCATTTTCTTAGTATTCGGAAAATTTTATACGCCATTAGACAATTTGCGTTTCGTTAATTTGAACATGTTTTAAAGTTCCGTACAAAATTACTAATTATAATTTCATGTTTACTACAAGTAGAAAATAAAATAAACAAAAATATATCAATTATTTCTTTTTCAAGATCTGGTATGGTTATTTATAATAGAAAAGTAAAAAGCATGGCACTGCTTATTTAGAGCAATAGCTAAAATACATTAAAAAAATATGATCGCCGAAAGGCGATCACTGGTTACTCATTGGAAAAATGGTTGTTGTCTAATTTTTTAAATTTTTTTTACCCTCTTTATTTGTGATATTCACCTGAATTAGTATTGAAAATTACCCAGTTTGAACTCTAGGTTAGAATTTCTGGTTCTTAATTAAAACAATAAAATCAAAAATATCGTTCAAATGATGAAATTCTGTTTTATTCACAACTCAAGAAGTATTTGGGGGAACTCTCTGGTCCCATATCTCAAAAATAAACTCACCAACCTAATGCATAACAAAATTAAAAGTGAAAAAAAAAATTCTAAAAAAATTATCAAACAGCAGCGGTGACCATAACAACACATGCAAGGACGACGCATTCGCACTGTTTACTATTACACTTGAATACAGTTGAAAAGTGTGATGACGTCCAAAAAAGGTGCTCACGCCATCAAACCCGAAGCAACACCCATTTTGCATATGGGTAAACCATGGAGGCAGGGAAAATATCGGGCCACAATTAGAATGAGATGGAAAGCTATGATAGAAGCCCTATGCTCCGATTCGGAGTGAAGAGGAATATGTATGTAGGCATGTAACTGTTACATGCGGAAAAAACTACGTTGTTCTATAATGGCGCATATACAATTATTTTCACCAAAAAAATATAATGGGTATCGATATTATTTAAGCAATAGCAAGCAGGGGTTTGCAAATGTTTTAATTAATGTACTCAATTAAAGTTCACGGGACAAAGATACAATATAGAGCTTTGCATGACATTTAAATAACCTGATTTAGTAAATTCAATAAAATCTGGTGAATTAAATGGGTTGAATATTTAGCAAGAAAGCATAAAGATCTATGGAGTAAGAAAATCCTCCTTGGCAATGCCTATAGAGAAAAAATCTCGCTGCAGACACTCCTTAGTATGATTCAACTGTGATAAGATTTACTTAAGCAATTTTAGGGTTAACAACCGAAGAGCAGTTGCCAAATGTAGAGATGCCTGTAGAAGGCCACATTTCATTGTGTTGTTGTATCATTTTGTTGACTTACGTTGATATATAAGTGTTATATTGATATTATAAGTGTAGTTGATATATAAGAGTAGTTGATATATGATATATAAGTATTTCAGGTTTTGTTCCTTGGATCAAACTATTTTATTTTTGCGAAAAAAAAAATTTTCTCGAAGTTTTTGGGGTCAAAACTGAAGCTTACGCAAAATTTTGCGAAAATCACATCAATTTACAAATAGCAATACTTTTTGTGAAACAAGTGGATCATGGCACTGACTGTTCTTTTATGTTCTACTCGTTCATACCAACTATCAAGACAAAAAACTTTCAGTGGAACTTTGCATCGAAAGTCAAAATTCATTCAAAAAATCTATTTCTTCTTTGTTCCAGGTTTTAGCTAGTTTCCTTGATAATCTTAGATTTTGGACGTCAATCTCTACTAGTATCAAATTAAACCGCAAAAGTTCAGATTTCTGTGAATATATACTAATGAGTAGTGTATGAACAAATAAATATATGGGTGCTGCATATTTTACTTTGTAACCCGTGTTATTGAACAGCAGACCCAATTACCCACCCCAATACCCAATAACCCAACCAAACAGCCAACCCAATCTTCAACATAAATTGTGATAAAGCAATTGTTTCAGTTTTGTCATTTGTCTAAGATAATTAAAAGTTTTCCTTACATAATTTATAAATGATTTGATTTTCTGGGGTTAGAACTAGAACTAACTATCAGAAGCTGGGACTTCTTGAAATAAAATGGTGGCTAATAGTTAAAAATAGACATTTAGTTTAATATATGTTATACCACCTTTTTTATAAACCAAATTTTTGTATCACTTCTATTTAAAAAGTTGGGTTAAAACGGAATTATGACAATTGGGCAAAATTTTAACTTCTTCATAAATTTAGGTTAAATTAAAGATCTCATTGTATAAACACAACACATATGTTTATTTTTTAGATACTACTCATTGGTATGTATTCACAGAAAAAAGTGCCTTTGTGGTTCACTGCTGGTACTAGTGGATTTTGACGGTCAAGTTCTAAGAAAATAAGTTATTTTCAAAAAATTTTAAATCTCCTTTGACCTTCAAAACAAAGATCCACTCCAAGTATTCATGTTTTAATAATAAGTATAAAGGTATTCAAACATAAAATAATAGTCAGTGTCGTGATACATTCGTTTCACAAATTGTATTGTCACTTGTAAATTGATGTTTTTTTCTCATATTTCAAGAGAGTCTAGAGTCAAACTTGTAGAGAGTTTTAACCACCAAGTTTATCAAAAAGAATTAATTTTACCTGAAGAAAATATCCTGAAAATTTCAGCAAAATAAAAAATGTCTAGTATCCAAGCCTTCCTGGTAATAAAAATGCTGGTATTTTGCCTGGTAATAAAATTGCTAGTTTTTCCTAAAAGTTCATTTGTCTTTTGAGTTATGAGTGAAATAATAGAGGATATGTGGTCAATGCATAAAATTATCTGAAGAAAAGCATAGAGTGAAGTTAAAGTGAAAAGTTAGATTTTATACCTTCGCATGAAACAAATGTTCAAGTTAAAAAAAAATTGCGAAGTGTTAGTTTGTCCCAGACGTTCAGCTGTCTTATCTATTTTACTAAGATTTTAATGGCACGTGAGTTAAATCTAATGCCTAATATTCCAACAAGAAAGTTATAGGGATAAAAAAAATTGCAGCTTTTCCTGGATGCAGCTTTTTTGTACTAAAATTTTAAGTTAGTTCATAAAATTCATAATTCCAAAGTTTTTTTTAAAAAAAATTTAGCTTTAACAATGCTACAAATTTGTAAATTTATTAAAAGGAAAAAAATAAATATTTAAAAAGCTTTATCTTTAAAAGATATAAATGCCACTAATTCGTAAAATATATGAAAATTCTGTCCCAAAAAAACCATTGCGTCAATTGAAATCAAAGTAATTCGAGAATTTTACAATTCTAGAGTTTTTTTGAAATTTTAGCTTTAACAATGCCCCAAACTGTACATTTTTAAAAATGAATAAGATAAATATTTGAAATGTTATTTCTCAATAGATATAAAATTCAGCAATTTATAAAACATAAAGGGAAATTCTGTCCCTAAAAAAAAACATTGTACTAAAACCTCTAAAAATTTAAAAAATTCAATACTGAATCCTCTTTATCACAGAAGCACTCTTCCAACCCTTTACCACACATATAAGTACACAAAAAATAAAGCATGATCAGACCTGCTTCTGGTACAATCTGCCGACGTTATCTTCATTGCTTTGTGTCAGCTGTCGGAATAGTTGAACATGTTTCTCGTAGACCACTTCGACCTGTAGAAATATGCTTGTCACGATCTACACACACACAACAAAGTAATGAATATAAAGTATCTACGTGAACTGGAAACCCCAAGATTAATTTTCACCCGAGTAGACTTTGTCAGCTAAGCCTAATGTTATTTCACTTATTTTATAAACTTGATGTAGCAGTGAGCACGAAGAAATGTAATAGATTTCTCGCCTTAAAAAATGCCATTTATGATAGTGTTTTATATAAATGGGGGACGTGTAATTCTTTATATATTTTTAAGTCGGTTTCACACTTACGTACAATGTAATGTAATGTACGTACAATGTTTTGAGTGTTTATCCTTTTTAGAGAAACTTTGGTTTACCTAAGAACATTTTTAATCTTAGAGGCACTTACCCTCGAATGGGGGACACTTGAACTTTTAGTCGACTATTTTAATTATTCTATTCTTATTTTAGTCTTATTTGTATTTAATGTGATTTTTCATATTTTTACTATTTGATGTTTTACCTGATCTTACTTTTATACAGGGCTCGAAAAATCACCCGTCCTCCCGTCTTCGGAGGTCAAAAATTCCCCGCGGGCAACAAATTTCTCGAATCCGACGTCGTGCTTCCCGGATGGCCATTTTCCCGCTAATGTTCGTGATACATTTTCAATTTTTGTTTTCTTACAAGAGCCTAGCGCCTCACTTCTAAAATGACTCTCTAATCTAGAAATCCCGTTAATTCTTTTATTACTGAATAATGTAATCAGAGTAACTACTAATTCATTGTGCAATTATGTAAATGTTTGCAATAAATAAGAGAAAATTATATTTTTATTTATTTAGAAGCTACGGGTTAGTTTCAAAGGAGGACGGGTTCTTTGTTGGACAAGCCGTCCTCGGGGACGGGTAAAATTTCTGAGTTTTTTCGAGCCCTGCTTTTATATGTTTTTGCCTGTATTTTTGACACTTTTACTGTTGGTTAGTTTTATTCACTTTGATGTTTTGGGCACTTTTAATTTTTTATTCTGTTTTATTTTTATCATCTTTTCGATTTTGGGATTTTTTCCTATGTGTATCAATCTTTTTAGTTTTGATTTTACTTTTCTGTAGTTTTGTAGTGTTTAGTTCACGTGACAACGGGGGAAACCCTTATCCGCAAACTCCTTCGGGGGTAGGTCGGGTACTATTAGTCTTATGTACAATGTAAAAAAATTCTGGATCAAATTACGGTATAAAGTTAGAGTAAAATTCGAAAAACTTCTTTTTACCGTTAAATACACTAGTGTAAGAAATTAAGAGAATTTACAGACTTGGTCGATTATCTCTAGAACTACTGAACCGAATTGAATACTAACTACCAACTAGAACTACTGAACCTAAATGAAATTTGATAAATACATTGATACAATACAGCCATTCAACAATTGTAATATACACGCATGATCATGCGTATCACTAGTTGGAGTCGAAAGGTATGAAACAGCAGTAGCAGAATGAACAACAGCAAAAATGGGTTAATAGGGGGTATGATATCCCCTCTTACAGATACTCAAGCCTTGCAACGTGATTTTATACTTGAAATAGGGCAGTTAATCATTTCCTGTGGCAATTGTCCTGAATTGTCCTGTGGCAATTTCATACCTTCCGACTCCAACCAGTGTTGCGAACGAACATGCGTGTATATAACAATTGTTGAATGGTTATTTGTTTTGTATTGTATCAATGTGTGTACATATCAAATTTCAAAAAAATCGGTCCTGTAGTGATAGAGATAATCGACCAAATCTGCAAGTTTTCTTAATTTCTTACACTAGTGTATTACACTGTAATTCATACAGTAATATTTATTTAATTAAAATGATCCACTACTTTTGCTGTAATTGTTACAGTAAAATTTACGGTTTATCAGATTTTTTGTTCCATGGCTTGTTCCAGTATGAGGTTCGATAATATTTTTTGTTGCGCCTAAGTTTTTTACATTTCGTGTTTCATTATTTCAATAATTCTAATGGTTGAATTTAACACTAGGTTTACGGGACGCGTCATTTTGACGAATTTCGAGTTTTGTAAGGAAAATTATAAAACCGGTTTGAATTCTTATTTTATCTCTTGTAATGACTTTTAACCATTGATCGAGGTAAATATATATTGTAGGATATTTTCTTCAAAAGCGTTGAAATATTGAAAGTCTCTATGTGGTATACCAATCTCTAAGGATATGCGTCAATTTGACGCGATCATAATTTAGACAAAATTTTGAGTAAACAAGCAATTATCACATCAATAATAAATAGGAATGTACCGACAATACTTCGATTTGTTATCCTATGTCGCTATCTCAAACAAAACAAGCGATAAACAACTGTTGCTGATTAGCAATAATAGAAAGAACAAACGCAGAATGTCAATTGATGTCAGAGTGTCAGATTTTGAAGGTTTCAGTTGCTTAGTTGGAGTATTGAAGCATAAAATACTAGAATATTTCATAAATATATATCTCATATCCTCATTTTTTTCTTATAGTATACAATTACATTGGTTTCTAATTGCAGAGATGACAACAGCTCCGGACGCACCAAAATAATTAAAAGAATGGTAAATAACAACTAAGTAAGTTTTGAAAATATAAAGTGATGAATTATATAAGTCTACGAATTATTTAGAAATAGTGGTGGATAAAAATCTACTAAATTGAATTTATTAAATTAGGAATCACAATTATATGTTTTCTTTCATACGTCAAATTGACGCGTGTTCGTAGAGATAGGTATATAAGAAACGTCTGTAAACCTAGTGATGTATTGGTTTATGCGTCAAATTGACGTGTGTTCGTAGAGATAGGCATATAAGAAACGTCCGTGAACCTAGTGTTAATTAATAAAAACTAAAAAAAATGGTATAACTTTAAAAATAATTAACTTTGCTTGCTAATTATTTCTTCACAGTATGTTTTATTATTAACTGTCTTAATAATTTTTCTTTCGTGAAAATTTAAGACTTGTCATCTATGAGCAATGCATTATTTAATAATTACTTTTGGTTTGCATTTAAAATACAGAGGTGGATAAGAAACTGAATCACTTAAAAAAATTAATATTTTTTAATTTTAATGCATTATTTCAAACACATAAAATAAGCACAATTGCTGATAGGCAACATGCGAAATCATTTCCCGTTTATACAGTAGAATACTTATGAAGTATGATGATTCTGTGCGATTATTCTGATTTCTGTATGAGGGAGCAGTCAATAGAAATAGAAGTCGTTTTTCTCGTTCTTTGAGTAAATCTTCAATAATTGACGCAAGAAAAATAATGAACAACTCTTGCTTTAGCTAAAGAAAGAAGGAAGATTTGCCACGAGTGATCTTTGCCACGAGTGTAAAATTTCTGGAAAACAATCGACATTCTCGAGACTGATTATTTTGCAGGGCCAATTTGTTTAATTAAAGCGCTAAACAAGTGTTGTGAATATAAGGGTCGAATCAGATTAAAAGAGGATTGTGTCAGCAACTCCAACTAGAACTATTACCAACAAGTATCTTCCAACTTTATTTTATCATAACAATACACGTGTAAACACGTAAAAAAACGAAACAGAAAACGTTTCCTACTTAAAATTCATGAATATAAATTTTCGTCAATTAAAATATTTAATTTGAATTTATATTACTCATCAAAATTTGTATTTATTGATCTACTAGCTGAATACCTGTTCTTCACACCGGGTGAATAGAAAATAAGTAAAGAACCAATAAATCAGAGTAGAGAAACACTACGAAATCATTCTCATAACTGCTGGAATACAACTTTTATTTCATTCTGAAAATGTCACTTACCTGCTTCTTCCACTAAGTTTTTCAATTGATATAGCTAAAATAATTTCTTTTTATTTAAGTAAGTAACACTTGTTTTTTGTAGTTCATCCCATTAGAATAATGATAAAATGTATGTAGCATCACTTGGTATGATGCTATTACTCGCGGCCAAACCATAAGTCAAAATTTAAAAGTTATCAAATTTTCTCGGGTACATATTCCTTTCGAGGGGCCGTAAAACACTTCTTTCTGAAGTATCGGTATTTAAACTGCTTAGTATTGGTTCTGTTTTAATTATCACCAAATACATCATTATAATATTTTATACCTATATATTAGCATAATATGGTACTCATTACATAGCCCTTCAACATTTAAGTCTTATGTAAAATATATTTGTCAGTGACAGCCAACTAAAGCCGAAATTCTTTTTAATAAAAAAAATTCTTATTAGAACTTGATAATGTTTTTGGAGCATGGCCAGATAGAGAAATGGCCATTTCTCTATCTGGCCCATAATTTACTAAAGTATTTATAACTAGCAAAGAAACAAAGTTCTTTATATTCCAATCCATTAAAATATTAATACACTATCTTTACAACTGAAAAAAATATTTTCTGAAATTACGGAAAACTCGTTGTAGAATTCTTATCAAAACTGTACCAATTACCATAATACCAGTAGAACATATTACCGTCAGTAGTGCACAATAAGTTAGCGTCATCTCTAAATGGCCATTTTCTACGGGTTTCCTAAACGAATTTCGCATTAAACTTTTTTCTTTAACTTCTTTAACTAAACTAACTTCCTTCTTTAACTAATTTATATATATATATAGATAGATTTTTTATGCTTTCATTACTTCATTACGTGAAGATAACGTTTTTTTTAAAGTTTAAATTTATTTTAAAATTCATTTTTGTACTACGTGATATTGATATTACAAAAAAAAATATTTCTCTCATCCAATTTTTAAATTTTTTTAATAAATCAGTTTTTGGAAAAAAAAGAAGTTTTTTTTTTTAAAAAAAAGTTTTTTTCATTTTTGAATTTTAACAACTAAGTATTTTAAAAATTAAAAGTATTTAATTTTCTGAAAATATTACAGATAAATTCCAGGTTTTCTGATTAAAAAAAAATTCGTGCTTATGTTTAGATAAAAATTTTGTTCCTTGCCGTTAGCTTGTCTAAGTACGTGTGCGGCCCTTTGTTATTCAACCTTCTGTGCAAGTAGCCCTTCATTCAAAAAGGTTGTGCATCTCTAAATTTACACAATATCAGAATAGTTATTAATTAAAAAAATAACGCAATTCCAGTATCCCTATTAATTATCTCTAGAGACAATTAGACAATATTAAGACAGTTTTAGTTCTCGAGACAATATTAAGACAATTTTAGTGTCTTCATTCAGAGAAATATTTTTTTTTTACAAAATCTAAGTAATTTCTAACGTCAAAAATGTCATTGTTAACATGTAGTTAATATAACAATGTAAGTTAGCAAATGTAATTAATGTAACAATATAAGTTTGTAAATGTAACTATATTATAACAATTCACTTGGATAAAGTGAATATTTAATTAAGCTTACCTCTTCAATATTTCCAAATAAAATAGTCAATTCTGCTTTTGTAGCAAGAGTAGTTTTTTCTCTTAAAGGAAATATAAACCGTTCATTTCCTAAGATGATTGTGTTTAAAAAATCTTCTTCACATAACAATACTTTCAATAAGGCTCGTTCTCGCCGCCAAAGCATAATATTGCAATCCTGCAAATATCAATTATTATAACAAAGCATATTTATTGAATTTTTTCATTCTCATATATGAAACCTTAATTAATGGCAAAACCAAGCTTTATTAATTAAACAAGAACTAATAGCCATTTTCTCATTAGTTTTTATAAACAACACTTTTTTCACTACAAAAATGAAACACTTCAATTGGAGTCTGTTGGGAATGTGTTTTTAAATATTATATATAGCTATATATTAAAGGATAATTTGTTTAAGGTAAAATTTAATAAAAAAGGATCAAATTTCCTTCTTTTTTTTCATTTGTACTTCTTCTTAATCACCATTTTATAATAAAAAAATTTTAAAAACCAAAAAANAATAAATGTAACTTATTGTTTTTCTTAATTTTCTTCGTGTTTTTTTGTATTTATTTATTATGCTATATATATATATATATATTCATACTATAGTGAAATTGAGGTAACAGTTTTAGAATGCATTAACAGAATGTATCAACATATTCAGAAACATCAAGAAATTGTTCAGATCTCAAAATATGTCATGGTTTGATCATTCAATAAACATATACACTCTATATGTAGTTTAAAACTGGAATACACTCTAAGTAATAAAAGGGTAAACATTGTACATGGAAAATTATTAAAGCTGAACAACACAGAAAAATAACAAATAATGTCTTTTAAACAGACATAGTGTAGTTTCAGTTCTGAAATGAAGTACATACATCAGTGTTGAAGCACAAGATGAAAGAAAGAAACACATGGATGCAGAATGAATTAACAAAAGAGTTACACCAAGGGAAAGGGGGAGATGGCTAGTGGGGTAGAGGATACATCATCGAACAAGATAATCATACAAAAGAAAGAATATGAGTTTGGCATATCTGTTTTGTTTTTTTAAATCAGCTGTCACAAGAAGTTTTATTTAAATAAGGATCTCAATCTTTCAAGAAGTATGGATATCTATTTTCTTTCAGTTTCGTGCAACATCTGTGATTCTCACCTTACTCAACCACACCTTTTCCTGTATTCTGTTCCTTGTTCTTTTGTTTTGTTCAATCTTGTTCACACTCCCTATTAGTCAATCTTACTTTTTTCTTTATTGTAACTTATTTGCTCTTTTCTACTGCATCTCTGTGTTTCCCACTTTCAGTCTGCGTTTCAACTTTAAAGAAAGTTTTCGTTATTAGATTAGACTATTATATGTCTATTTATGAAGCATAAATGTGCTTTCTTTTAGTGTTAATTAACAGCTTACTAACAAAAAGTTTTATGAATTTCTAAATTATCTTACTTGAATAACCATTTTTGGAGCTTTTTTTGTAAACGATTCTTTTCTCCTTAAACTTGTTTGCCTTTTCCTTGCTGCTAATTCTCCTTCAGATCGAGATACTTCCACTTCCATCATATCGTTTACATTTCTTTAAAAAGAGTAGTTTCAATATATTGGAAGAATTTTCTCTTAAAACATATAAAAAAAACTATATATTTTTACGTAAACACGTCATAGCTAAAGACGTTTTTTTTTGTGAAATGCAAGCTTTTTTAAGCAAGCAGACTTTTTCGCGAGCTGTTTTACTCTGAAGTATGATCTGGAAGCAAGTGACGTTTTCAAAAATTGTTTATCAAAAACTAACCATATGATTCAAGAGATTTCTCCCGAAATTTATAACTTTTTTGTACTTTCAAAATGCATTTGTTTCTTGTAAAATTTCGATTTTTTTGCAATAATACATTTTAAATTAAATTTTTGACGTTTTTGTCAACTTCTTCTATACACAATTTGGTATAACGCGGCACCAATATCAGTTGTTTATTTAAGTGTTGTCTACCTAAGAAGATAACACGTAGATCGTTTATAAGTGATTGTTTTAAATCTTAAGGAACGCAACTTCTTTTAAAATTTAAAAGGCACAACATGCTAAAAAATACTCTCTTTTAATTCGAAATGTACATTGCAAAAAATATCCTGCGAAATTTTCAGTTGTAAACCGGCAGCTGGGTTGCTTATGCGAAATCGTAAAACTTACGAGTAAAGGCATAGCCTCAACGATTTTTTTACCATATAAAAACAAGTTTTCACCGTGAAAATTACAAAGCAATTCCGTAGTCACAACGGCTTTTTATAATACAAGAACAAGTTTTTTCCGAAAAAAATAACGAGGAAAATTTGTTGTCAAAACGGATTTTCATGACAAGGGAACAAGTTTTCTCTTGGTAGGTTATGAAATATTCGCACCAAAAATATTCCCGGTCAGCATTTTGTCAGTTTGAGCCGGAGCAGGATTTGCATGACCAGCCACTATTGGGATTCGAACCTGAGTTCCCTTACTGGAGGAGAGCGCTCTGTTCCCTAAGTAGTCACGCCTCTTGTGTTTATCTTGCCTGATTACTTACCAAAAAAATATATCTAAGGAAAGATAATAACCAGGTAGAGTATCAATTTGACGAAAAAGTTTAATCATAACTTTGTTTATACCGTGTATTTATATTATACGAACTCATAAATATTTTCGGACAAATAATAGCAAAGCTCTGAAGACAATTGCAAGATGAGTTGAGACATCACTTGTAGGATACACCAATCAACGCATGAAGAGCTTAATACATTCCTCAACTGGTGCCCCAGAACTATTAGAATGCGAAATTCTCATTCAAGCATAGATAGAAACACCGCTGTGCTGTTTAACTCAAAGAAGACGAGTATTTTCCCTCTCTCACGATAGATGGCACCACTAATAACTAACTAAGTCATATTGCACGGGTTACTTGATGAAACACACCTTATGAAAAGATTAACATAACCTAACTCCAATGTAATTCCATGTAAATTTCATTTATACGGTATTGAAACCTTGATAATTTTAAATGGTTACAAAATGGTTGTTTTGTATTCATGGATTTTTAACCATACCAATTGTAAACGGTTTCAAACCTGCACAGAATAATTAGATAGATAGACTGCTGCTGGCTATTTGACCGTAATTTTAGAATGAAAATTCGATTAGTGTGTTATTAAGTGAAAGTATTCCTACTTTGTAGTATTCCTACTGAGCTTTGAAATATAGAGAAAAATCCGGAAACTGTTCCTTTTATATCTTTCTTAACGTGTGCTTCATGGAAGTTTGTAATAACTAAAAATCAATATCTTGATTTATAGCTAAATATCGTAATTTATAGCTCAATTTTAAGATATGAAAAACTATTTACATATACATATCTAGTTTCGCACAAAGATACTGTGATAACTTTTTCTCATACTTCACTAAATTTTCAACTTCTTCTCTAGTCTTTTTTGCTAATGGCACTTTATTAATAGAAATCAATTTATCCCCTGGTAACAAGCCAGCCTTTACAGCAATGCTATCTGCAAGAAGAGAATAAACGAATCTTGAAATTATTTACTTTTTACATTTCTGATGACAAACTATCAAATTATCCCTTTATTTTTATTACATTGTTGTTGTATTGAAAATGTATTTATGTATTTTCTTTGCATAAATCACTACACCTTTTGAAAATAAAATGAGGTACCTTCATAAAGCTCAATTTTTTCCAGAAAATAATTTAATTGAATACTTTTATTTTATGTTAATAAAAAAGTTATGTACTAAAATAATAAATATTTGTATTTAATGAATATCAATAAAAGTTGGCATTGTTTATTTAAGCGAATTTAATGAATTACCTTATTTTATTTAGCAAAAGTTTCATTTGATTTTCTTGAGTTTAGAGTGCGAAGCGTGACATGTTCTTTTATTCATTGAAAAGCGAGTTATCTTTGAGCTTGAATATAGTATAAACATAAAAGAGAAATAATTATAAATCCTGAAGCAGCACAAAATAAAAAATAATAAAAAAATAACAAAAGAAACAGCTGCTTTGATTCGAAATCCAGATATCATCAGTATCAAAATATAGAATAAGAAAAATTTACAGAAACAATCATGATTCAGTAAAAATAAAAAATAAAAACTTTATTTTAGATTGTAACATTTGGTGATGTTACAATCTGAAGTTAATAAAAAAATAACTTTAAAAAAACGTTCTCTGCCGCATTTTTCTTTGTGTGTTGGCACCAATGATGATACTTGAATATAGTAACGTTTACATTACATTATTACATTACATTATTATTGTTTACATTATTACGACATGATTTTAAAAGACGAATCAAATCCGAAGCTTTCATTTTCAAATTAAGAAAATAGTGTTTATTTCAACTTAAACATTTATAAATAATATCGCAATTTAATTTTAAATTTTTTTTTTACATCTTGAAAAAGAAAATTACCTTCATGAATAAAATCTACTTGTGGCGGCTTTGTCCAAACGACAGTAAATCCAAAACCAGCCGAACTTCTAGGTATAACAATCTGAAAAAAAAAGAAGATATTTAATAAGAATATTTCATAACATACAATAAGAAAAATTCCTGACATTTATATGATATTGAATTCTTTCACGAAGCAATATGTATTTTCAGTTAATCTCGATTCTAAAAAAAATACTATTTTAAGCATATAATACTTGTTTGTTGTTGCTAGTTGAGGAACATTTATAGGTCACTTTTTATTTTATTTTATTCATTTATTTTATGCTTTACTTTTTTGTTAAATTTAAAAATCAAATTTTTCTGCAAACTATACATTGTGTCAAAATTGATTGAGAACGATCAATATCTCAAAATCTACATATCATATCTAAATACTAAGAATACGCATATGAAATGTTTTTAAAAGATACTTTAAATGATACTGAACTTGACTCTTTTCCTCAATGTCACCCCGATGTGCGGAGGCAGATCCGACCTCCTAAGTAGGAAACCCTGTTTTTCATTGCAGATTTGGTTTTTCCAGAAAAAAAGTATCGCAATTTGATATCAGGATTGTTGCGTTTTGGTTCATAAGTGACGCTGAATTATTTAAAATAAAATTATTTAAAATAAAAATGTCTCGAGAGATACGTGCAAGACCGAAGTGTAATAAAATTAGTCTTGTTTGATATTTTGGAAATTTATCTAACGACACCAAACTTGCTTCCCTTTCTCCAAACTAGACTTCACCACTCTCAGATGTCTTAAATCTGGCACCTAGAGGAAGAAGTTTAAATTTTGTATCACTCTATGCATTGTTTAAAACTGGGTCCATCCGTCGATGCATCGTTTTAAATTTTTAATCCAACGCATACACCTATGTTACAATTTTCATTGAAATTTGAAATGAGAGTGAGATTGAAAAATAGGCTAATTTAACTTCATAGTTTTGGAAATAGTGAACACACTAGTACTTTAAATACATCGTTGAAAACATACGGAAAAAAGTAGTTTTCCTTTAACAAATATCAACAGCATATTTGAATAAATATTTCACAAAATAAAAACGCCCCACCGTGATCGCAATAAAAACAGTTCCCAGTAGATCACTAAAGTCAAGCATCACTGGCTGCGGCCAATGAGCGGGTGGGTGACAACTTCTATTAGCCTGCGAAGGGACAGAGATGTGCGGTATCGGTCCTCGTTAAGCTATTCTATCGCAAATTGCTCGACGTCGGGCCACCAAAGCGGGGGAGTCATCCCTTTTGAAGAAGATCAAATGGTCTCGGATCATACTCAGGGATGTGTCCCAGACAGTCACCAATGTGCACCATTATGCAGCTAGTGTGTCAAAATGAACTACTACAATAAAATAAAGACGCTCACAGTTATTAGAATATCAATGTCAGACACATAATAATAACTAAACAGGAGTTAATAACTTATATGGTTATTTTGAATACAATTTTGCCAATAGCTTACTGTTATAGTTGATTTCTTTTTTTCGCCGGACCATTTTTCAGAGGACAATCTAAATGATCTACGAAGACCTATAATAAAACATATAATAAGAAGACACATAATAGAATAATATTAAGGCAATGTAGTGCTACAATGAAACAATAGTGGACTGGACTAAGGAACTTCTTTTAATTTAAAATGAAGAAATGTTACATTTAATTTCGACAATGTCTTATAAAATAGAAGAAAAAAAACTAAGACAAGCAATGTGCCCCATATTCACTGCCCTTAATATACATTTTTAGAATCCTAGTTAGAAATGAAGACAAAAAAGTATACTCAATTGTCCTAAATTAATATTCAAACGAAGAGTAATCAATCAAGTTATTTGTCCAAATCCGGCTTATTACTAATAAGTAAGGAGAAATTAAAACCATTCAAATTAATTTGGTTGTCCGGTGAAACAATTGTTTTAGATATCTTTTTTCAATTCATCATCTTTCAATTTCCTAAAGCAATCAAGCAGGTTTTGACATTTTACTTGTCGCTTTCCTCTCCAACAATTTATCAGGTTTTTCTATTTCTTTCGTATACATCGTACCTTACAAATATCAATGTATAATTTTTTCTTTTCAACTTCTACTTTGACGACTATTCTGACAATAAATATTTAAAACGGTATATATTGTGATTTAATCTATTGTTTTTAATTTAATTGTTTCTAAAATTGAAAAGAAATTAAAAAATTTTTCTAAAATGATACAATTACTGCCTCATACTCATTATCAATAAATGTATTATTAAATATTACTTTATATATTTTGACATGAAACTAAGAAACAATCATAGTCATGCATTTAACTGCAAACTTGTTCTACTCGTTCTAAAAATTCTTTCCTTTAACAATTACGGAGTAAAATTGATTTACTTATATCACAGGTTTCTCTTAAGTTAATAAAAAATCTCATTAGAAGTAAAAATTTCTCCGCACTTAAATTTTTTCAAACGATATAAAAATATACATGTTTTTTTTTACTCAACATGTTGTCGTCTAGAAACTGATATGGTACTTTAAGTATTTACTACTTTGCTTGGCGAACCTTGATTCTCGATAACTCTGGTGAGTTTCGTATAAAAAAATTTAAAGCAGACGATAAGTAATTTTTTTCCTGAATAAATACTGAATTAGTCACAGTAATTTTGCGTCTAGACAAAAGAAGTCATCGTTTCAGAAAGAGAAATTTGAAGTAAGAATTCGAAGTAAAAAAATGTGAATTGGCAAGAAAATCTTGACGGTTTAACTGTTAGCGCAATTTTGTTTATTAGCAGATTTATTTTTACAGTATGTTTTAGTTTTTTTCAGTTAACACTAAATTAATAATAACTTGTGTAGTGATGAAATAATAAAATATAAATTTCTTACCTGCCATTGCAAGAACTTTCTTTTTTTTCTTCCTTTTTTTCACCTCTTTAATTTATGTCTGATTAAGAAAAATATATATATAATAATGATATAAATAAGTAATTTATTTATGGAAAAAGTTTAAATAATTTTGTCTCAATAATATATTTATTGATTTTTTGCGAAAAAACAGGTAAATCTAATATTGATATAAAAGTATCTTTACTCGAAATTTAAATTATTTCAAGTAATGATACTCTTATATCAAAATTTAAAGGGAATGTATTTTAGAACTGAAAATTTTCTCAAATGTAGATGATTAAACATTTCAACTTTTTTAATGTAAAAACAGAAGAGAGAAAAATCTAAACAAATAATTAATTTCATATAGTTCATCATACTAAACGTCAAAATGAATTGAAAACTTTCAAAAATGCTTAAAATCAAATATTTATTCAAATTTTTCTCGAAGCTAATATTTTTTTGTTCATTCAAACTTTTAAAATGAGTAGATCTATCTTCTATTTTAGTTCTATTAAAATTTTCCCATTCCAGTCTAAAGTTACTTAAGTTCAGCCTTTTTTCCGTAGAATTATCTACCAAATTTCTTACAATGTTGCATTTTGTTAAGATGGAGCAGTAATTCTTTTAAATTATTTTTCATACAATTCAAAAGCAATTCTTTTAAATTATTTTTCATAAACTTTCAAAAAATGCTTAAAATCAAATATTTATTCAAACCTTTCTCGCAGATAATATTTTTTTGTTTTTTCAAAATTTTGAAATGAGTAGATCTCTCTTCTATTTTAGTTCTATTAAAACTTTCCATTCCAGTCTAAAGTTGCTTAAGTTCAACCTTTTTTCCATAAAATTATAAATTCCTACAATGCTGCGTTTTGTTGTTAAGATGGTGCAGTAATTCTTTTAAATTATTTTTCATATATTACAACCTGGAGAAAAAAGCAGATTTGGATAATTTATTATTAGTAGTAGTATTTCACGTTTAGTTTTCTTTAATTTTTAGATTTTTTTTTTTTTGAGGAGAAAGGAAAACTAATCTCAAACATAAATATAAATCACTTAAAAATGATATGAAACATGTTAGCATTATTTACAGAACAAAAAAATTAAAATAGAAAGCAAATTATCATTTTCAAATTTAAATCATATATACTTCCCTTGCTCTAAATAAAAAATTAAAAGAAAAATCACACATTTCCTTTCATTAAATTATGTAATATTATTTCTAATATATAACCATAATAGCTTTTATCAAAATGTTATACATTAAAGCAACGTCGATATAAAAACATGGAATTACTTTTAATAAAATGCTTTAATGATCCTTTTTTCCCTTAGCTAACATAAAAGCTATTCAGAAAAACTGTTGATTAAAATACTGTTAATTAAGATTTGTTTAAAGAAATTAAGTATTTTTGACGAATTCAAGAAGAAAATACATAAACTATTCATTACTTACAAATCTATCGTGAAATAAACGGTGTCATTCCCATAAAAGAAATGGTCCTTATCTTCTCAGATTGAAACCCTACAACATAATAATCCAATAACGAGAAATCGTACAAGAGAGTTAGTGTTCATTACCTTTCTTGCTAACCAAATAAGTGGCCGGGTTTGAATTTTCTCCTTCTAAATATTATAAGCTTGCTGCAGTAAAAATTTAGCATAGAACTCTTTGGCTCTTTACTCTCTTTTTTTTTTTTTTTTTTTTTTTTTTTTTTGTGAGAGAGGATTTTTAAGATAGCCATTTACTCCATTGATGCATTACCGAATGACTGATTTCTTTTGAATATTAGCAAGTAATAAATAGTAATAAAAACTAATACAACAATAATGCAAATATTTTGAAACTTTTTTTCCACTTACTTTTGTGTGTATGAGGTGGGAATTTTATATCGAAACTTTGACCACATTGCTCATTGATAAATTACCTGAATGACTGATTTCTTTTGAATATTAGCAATTGATGAATAACCTGTTACAACTATCAGATTCATTCATTGTTTCATTCATTTCCAAAAATGTGTACACAAAACTTTTTTTAGTTTATTTTTGTAATGCACAAATTGAAAGCCTGTTTTTCGTAAAGGGTAAAAAAAAAAAATAACAAATCGACCAACACTACGCAAGCAGAATCTTGTTTTAAAACCTAAAATTTAAATTTTCTTACTATTATTCTTTGCTGCTCTAGACTTCCCAAAAAACCCGTTATTAAGCAAAACACGTTTGTGGAAAATATTCTCATCAAAATAAAGGTTTACTATATTCAATATAAAGTAGACCGAATGAATGTTTTTTTTTGAATACCAGCAATTGATAAATAGCCTCTTACAACTATCAAATTCATTCTTCTTTCGTTCATTTCCAAAAAATGTGCACACAATAATTTTATTAGCATAATTTTGTAATGTACTAGTTGAATGCATGTTTTTCGTAAAGAGCAAAAAAGTTAAATAAATAATAAATCGGCATTAATCGAGCAACACTACGCAATTAGAATTATGCTTCAAGCGCCATAATTTTAAAACCTAAGGCTTCAATTTTCTTACTATTATTCTTGGCTGTTCTGGACCTCCGAAGAAAATCGTTATTAACACATTATTAAGCAAACCACGCTTTAAGAAAATATTCTCATCAAAATAAAGGTTTACTGTATTCAATATAAAGTAGAAACCGAAAATGATGCTATCGTGACCAACTAATGATAATCAAAATTTACCACAATCAGATAATTTTCCCATTAATTTCGCACTTCGATACACAATTTTGTTATTTCAATTTACAGTGTTATCCGCATTTTTTCTTGGACTTCTCTGAAAAAATGCATTAAAAAATTCTTTTCTATACAAAAGGTAAGAAATGAATACAGTTCTTCGCCTAAAGATGAGAAACCTAAATGGAACCTGTAAATGGAAGACCTGTAGCCCAATCAGCAGCAAACTACAAATAAGCAAAAATGACCAATAATATTATTGTCCAATGAAATTATATAAAGTGTAAAATTACCACTAAAATTATTGGAAAGCTAATAAGTTAGAAAAGAAAAGTTCTCTTGCTTCCAATAACGGTAGTATATGGATTCTTCCTTTAAGCCGTGTGGAGAAAGAGGCTAGCCGGTGGTGGAAATGAAATAGTATATCTACTTAATTAAAAAAATACAAATAAATCCCATAGTTTTATTTTTTGTTTCTTTCTTTTTATCTTTTTTTAAATTTTATTTATTTATTTTTTATTAAATAGAACTGTAAGCTTACAAGCACCACAAAAGCTATCAAAAGTAAAAAATAATAAACCCACAGATTCATGTGTTGTTTGACTTTGAATAAAGCATAACGGTAAACCAATAAAAAAGTGTTTATTATTATTACTGGGGGCTAAGATTAACCCTTGCACTTGCCGTATAATTTTCAGAACCCAAGCACAAATGGTTTTGGAGTTATAAAGTAGACACAGTGCCTTGGCCGTCTCTATACCTAAAAGAAAGTATTATTTTTTTTTTTAATTCTTCGAAACATAATCCTTTGACTTCCAATTGTAGGATTAGCGACTAAAAAGATGAGATACAGGTAGCACCAACACCGGCGAAAAAAGCAGGCAAGGTTCATGATCACCCGGAGCACCAGGGGGGCAAAGATACTCAGATTTAATGTTCTGTAAATTATCTATTTCCCCCTTTTTTAAAATATCGATTTCTTTAAATATATACGTATATGTAATTCTTTATTAATTATATATTCTTAGGTTAACATTTTTTCTGGTTAAAGTTCTCTAAATAAGAACTTTTCTAAAGATGGAAAGAGGAGTGTGCAGCAGGAAAACCTCTCGTGTGACATTGAATAGAATGAGTTCCGTATTTTCCAAGGAAAATCTTTTTTGTTGAGATTTATGGTTCAGGAAACCATCCAACAAACCAAGCTAAAAGGTGATTGCAAGAGAAAAACAGGGTAAGGAGTGACCTTGAAGAATGACCATGACCTCAAATTTTGCGTCAATTAAGCCTGTATGTCAACGGTACTCTTAATGTAATGTGAAATTGTTGATACAAATCTTAATATTTTACGTAAAAAAATCTTCGATTTTATCTCAAAATGTAATTCAGATTTAAGTTTTTCATGCAAATCTCGGTAGATTTTTTTTAAAGAAATTTGGACCATTTAAAAATAAGACCAAAAGATTAATATCCGAGATGATTATATAATTGCGAAGACCTTAGTATATTTTAAGTTAACAACAAAAGCCATATATACACTTTTACAATATTTTACATATTTTATTCTTTAACGCGAACTTAAAATAATTATTAAAAGATTTTCTGAGAAATTAAAGCAAGACTTTTTTTTCTAAAAATATTTGCTAATCGCGGACTCGATAACTTTTTTATTCATCTGACTTTCCAAATGTTTATTATTGCTGTATTCCCATAGATCAGAGCTAAGAACCATTATCACTGCCTGTGAAAAAATTTGCCAGTATAATGGAATTGTGAATTCGAACATGAGGGCAGGAACTTGATTGGGCAGTTTTTTGCGGACATATAAATATTTTAGAAATTAAGTTCTCACTCGTATCTCCAAATTCGAACATGTGAATTTTTTGCATGCGGTGTGAATTATCCCTTCCAATATTTTATCTTTTCATAATACAATACTTTACAAATTTAGACCATCAAAAACAGTTTTCAATATTTCTAAGAAATTTACTCAGTTGTACTCCATCTAGTTATAAAGCGAAAAATCGGTCAATCTAATGGAGAAAAAAAATCTTTAAAAAAGGAATCTCATTTGCGGTTCATTGAAAAAAGAAAGTGAAAATTGGAGATCGAAATAGGCTATAGGTGGCATACAGCAGAACTCTGCACCTATTGCAACATTTCGCATGCTTTCACCATTATAATTCTATGACCTTCTATGACTCTCCACAAGCTATAGCGTGTGGAGAGTCATAGAAGGTGTTAGTTTCTGTTTTGATTTTCATACAGATTAAAATCTTTTTAAGTTGGGAAACTATATGGAATTGAAAACTACATTAAGCATAGTTCAAAAGAAAGCATCATGGAAATTTGAAAAAATATTTTCACGATTTTAAAATAAAAAATATTTAGAAAAGAAAAAATGTCGTAGTACATTCCTATACAACTGAAAAGAGGAGGAGAAGGAAGGGCCAAAGACATGGAACCGGTCTTCTCCTCAGATGGCGGATGCGAGCGTTGCGATCGCCTATTGCTCATTAGAAATGGAACCGGTGTCCTTCGCAATCGCGAATCTATTCTTTTAATCGCGAATCTTCATTTTACGCAAACGCAACAATTACATCAATCAAGTCTACTTTTTCTCTCAGGGACCATTCGCGATCGCAACGAACTATAGGGGGCGTTGTTGTATGAGACGCTTACCTGCGATTTCCATATGAACCGTCATTCAGTTACTCTGGAGACGTCGTTAATGTAGCGTGTAGCATTGCAACGTTCCTTCTTTAATGTGGCTTATTAAATTTAAAAAAGAAAAATGCTTGATCTTCTTTCTTGTACAACCGAAAACAAAATGGTATCTCTTTTTATTAGAGAAGGAATATCCAAAACACATCGGAAAAATATTTGTACATTAACAGAAAAAAATATGTATATTCTTATAAGAGTTAAAACCTAATGCCCGAGAAATAGTATTACTAAATTTAATGATATAACATGAAAGGCCCATTTAAACTTTACATTCTATAGTTTTAAGAATCATATTACTTCAAAAATTAAAATGAACAAAAAGTATACATAAGCCTCATAATTTTATGAAATTTAATTTTGTAAACAAAGTTTTTTGACAACAATTTTTATCAAAAAATTTCAAGTTTCAATAAAAATCATTATTTAGAAACTAAGAAACGTAAAATAAAGAATGCTGACGAAACAAAAAAAAAAAAACAATTCTTTTTTGTCGCCATTTTTAGTGCTACGAAAATTCGTCTTTGGGATTTGCCAAAAACAAAACAAGATGCAATTTTATTTTTTCAGGAGGGAAATATTTTACCGAAAAAACGAAAATGTACCAATTCCCACAACATAAAACTTTATCTTGGTAAACGTACGTTTTGGAAATGTTATTTCATTTGGAATCTTATTTATCAGAGTTCATATGGCGATATGATTGTTTTGAATCTATGCTAAACTCTATATCGGCTCATTTTCCACCGAAATCCGATTGACTATTTTGATTTTAAATAAAGTGTTTTATTTTATGAATTGTCGCAAAAATTTTAAGTGTAGATTGGCGGCACTTAAAAACCGCCAAATCTGTAGCGGCGGTGGCGTTAATACGTAAGTACCGAATTTTTATTCCATACTTTTCTGAATCATATTACTTCAAACATTGGAATATACAAGAAGTATACATAAACACATAATGTTATACCATTTAATTTTTCAAAAAAAGTATTTTGAGAACAATTTTTATCAAAAAATTATAAACTAAAAAACGGAAAATAAAGAATTCTTAGGATAAAAAAAACGATTTTAAGAATTCTTAACATTGAAATAAAAACTTTCATATTGTTTCTTTTTTTATTATTCTTATAGTTCTTAATCAGACGTAAAAAACCATTCTGTAGAGAACCATCATCAAATGAAAAAAAAATATTTACAAGCAAATTTTTTATTGTAAAAATCATTGCACTTACCTGATTTATGATTCCCGGAGAATTCCAAAATGATAAGTTCCTTGTTTGAAAACTTTATTCTCAAATAATAGATACATAGTTTATACCTTCATTACTTTTAGATAACATACTACACAGCAAAATTTTATAATTGATATGAATTTGAATATGTAGCTAAAAACAGAATAGCTGAATTCTAGTTGAACTTATTCTTTCAAAATTAAAAAAAACTTACCAAGAAAACGATTTAAATTAATTAAGAATCAGCACAAATGGCACTATTTCAAGTAACTTGGATAATTTTTTATTGTTGTTTTCCGAATTATATGGATACAGAAATATATACTATTCTATAACGAAGAAGAATATGCTATAACTATTACAATTCTGTATGTTCTGAATTCATATTTATTCACTGGAATGACGAAAGCAATGTTGACTTCACTTTAATTCGTAATGAATTGAAGACAGAAGAAATGCATTTTACCTTAATACACACATCTGTAACAGTATCCGAAATCGGAAGTCATCAGTTGCAAGTTTGTTGATAATAGAAATTAAAAATTATTGAGGAATTTTTCTTCAAATGTTTGGCGTGTTCTGTTCCTGAAAGATTTACTAATATTCTGGAGATTTTTTTCAAGTTCTTCGGCCTTTTCCTTAGGGAAATTTTGTTTCTTATTTGCTGCTAAAAAATGGCGTCTGATTCAGTCAATGACTTTGATGGAACTAAATGAAAACGTGATAAATTAATGTCCGATATTTACAGTCTCCCGCTAGACGGCGTACTCGAGCGTTGCGATCGCGAATTCTCACCGAAGTCGGTGAGAATGGTCCCTGAGAGAAAAAGTAGACTTGATTGGTAAATTTTTAGAATGCAAATATATTTCACTACTCGATGGCGATTAAAGGTGCGACAAACGCATTCAAAACTTTTTAAGCTCTTCAAGAGAAAGCTCTTAAGGCTCATTCCCACTGTATACAAAAATTACGCAGATGCGAATTTGAAGGATCAGATGAAATATATTCAGAGGCCATTCTCAGCGATTTTGATAAATGGAAATTAAATGCCTTCAATAAAAAATATTATAAATAAATATGTTATTAATAAAAATAATAATCCTAGTGAAAAATGCTTTCCCTTAAGAACTTTTAAACCATGCTAAGGTTTCAATCGCATCTGCGTAATTTCTTGAGTAAGGATAGAACCGTAATCTACAGTAAAATAATATCAGAAACCTTCAATTTAGCAGAAATAGGAAGTTCGAAGATTCTTCCTGATATTTTATAAATAAAAACAAATCAAAGCTGCAAGTTTTCTGTTCTTTGATTGCTATTGATTATTTCTTTATTTTATAAATTATAAGATGATTGTCATGCAATTCCGTTTAATATCGAAACGATTTCCTAAATTTTTTTATAAATTACATGCCAATTCTCGGTGCCAATGTTCGTACTTGTATCGACACATTTTTCAAATAAATTCCCGTTGTCTGCCGGTAAGAATAAATCTTGACTGTTCAAATAAGAAAAGGAGTATATAGAAAGTAAAAAATAAGCTTGATTTCAAGTACCACATTTTCTTCATGTAGTTTTTATAATGTGTTACTTTTGAACTGTGCTCAACTATAATTGTTTCTGAAGATTAATATAATTAATAATCAACTGTAACGCGACACTCGGCAGCAGAGTGTACTTAACTTTACCATTTATATCGTATATGCTAACAACCTGTACAATATAAGTTGATTTATAATATGACTTTTTTTCTACCAAAATTCGCTGATTTGTTTATTTTTTGCCAATTGGTTATTAATATAAATTGATGTGGCATAATTTCAATTACAAATTCTTTAGTAGAGCGCTGTAAAAAATCCTAATAGATTGTGCAATTAAGGAAAAAATTATGCTATATTTTTGTTTTCATTATATTATTTATTAAATTGCTATTATTATTGACAATTTGTGGAAATTAAACCTTTTTGAATTTACAACATGTTGAAATGCTTTATATAGAATGATTCATTCATGAAATGGTCTATTGAGTTTTTAAAATCGTAAAGTAATTTATCAATATAGCAATAAAGAAAACAAAAGAAATAAAAATATGGCCACCGAAGCCGACGTCTTCAAGGGGTACCGGCCTCAGAAGCTGTAAAGCAAAACTTTTTCTACTATTGAGAGAGAGACTAAATCAAATGCAAAAATTAACTCTCTCAGAACCCCGAAGGTTTTGTAGAAGTCCCGGAAAAAAATGCATGAAATACGTAAAACCAATTTAGAAAAGAAATTCAAACTAAATCTTGAGAAAATAAAAACTCACATTAAACCGGTCAAGCAGCGATTTCACAAACAAACAAAATGCAAAGGAAACACTTAAAACAGAAGAAAACAATGCCCTCTATTAAAATGCGTAGAATGAAAAAAAGAAGAGAAGTAAAAGAAAAGATTACATAACAAATTAATATAATGCTTAACTGGAGCTGCTCAGTTAAGACTTGAATTGCGCCATGTTAAAAGAAATAAAAAAATTAATATTCTTCAATCATTTTCTTAATCAAAAAATTAACATTACAAAAGTTAAATGGAAAATCATTATTACTCAAATTATTCTCAGCCTCCCTAAAACTTGCAACGTTATTGCAAATATTTTTAATCCTAACCAATTGTGAAAAAACTAAATTTTTAAAAATTATCAATTAATTCAGGTTTATTTTTTTAACTAATTAATTTTAGGGAAGATTTCAGTATCGTGATCTGTGGCAGAATAATTGCCAAGTCTTGGAAACTTCCTGGCAGTCGCCCGCTAGAAACTTAAAAAAAAATCACGGAAAGGGAACAACTCAAAAAGTATAACTCATAGCCACCCCCAGGCAAACATTACATGTTTTGTTTGTTTTTTAAATTTGCAAGTTTAATATCTATTTGGCACCTTGGCGATTGTAGTTGGCGCGACAGATCCCGATACGGAAAATATCCCCGAATTTTATGTTGCATTATTGATTCAAAAACTCAAAGCTTAAATTTTATAAGTTGTAAACGTTATATTCAATACTTAAGTTCTACTTAAAACTTCTTTGAGATGGCAGAAAATTTTTTCTCTGTTTTAGAAATTAACTTTTTTCAGTTTACCATATTTAGAGGAATGCTTTTCATCATTAGTTTTTTATTTATTTAGAATTTTCATTTTTTGAAAAAATGACCTCTATTAAAAGTACTGCAAAATTTCTTAATTTAGCCTCTTATGTCTTGCAGGAATCTTTAGCAGAATGTCTTAGCACACCCTGAGCTGTTATGCCGAATATGAAAATGAATAGACATTCAATTAATTTTTTGTCAAAACAAGTATATTGTCTCAGTTTAATTTATTTAAATAGAATACATAATTTGAACAGTAAGAAATTATGACTTGTTATTTTATAAGAAGCAAAATATGTAAGATTATGATTTTTCCATTATTAAGAAAATATTGCTTCAATAAGAATAAATTTTCCATTTTCATCCATGAATCAAATAAAAAGATTTGTCTTTTATAATAAGTTTTGATTTTTTTCTTGCTGATAGTTTAGAAAAAATAAGTACATTAAAAAAATTTTAATTTTCTTTGATTTATGTTATGACTTCTTATAACTTCCCTATTATTCATTTAATATACTGTTTTATTTGTTTTCTTCTTCCTAACAGGTCTTGTTTGTCAATCCAACAAATACTTTGGCTCGTTTACATTCACAAATAGCAAATAAAGAGGAACCATCTAAAGATAATCAGAATTCTTTAGAAGCTCCATCTGTTGTTTTCAAAGATGTCAGTTTTGATCAACCTGTATCCCATGAAGCATTGATTTCTGCTCTTAAAAAATATAATACGGTAAGTATAAAATTAGGTTGAGATGAATTCCATTTTCTGAAGATGCTAAAAGACATGCACAAAAATATGTAAATTAAGTTGATTTAATAACATTTATGATTTAAATGTGAAAATTAAATTTCTGTTTCATTCATTTTGATTTAATCGGACATATGCCCGTGGCAGAATCGTGGCTACTTTGTCGCAGATCGTTGCCGAGTTCTTGCAGAAAGAGTTTTCCTTTGGGGAATAAAAAATTTTGGTTTTTCTTTTCTTCAGAATTATATTCAAAAGATGTCTTTCTCGCACATCAAAGGAGTGGAAAAAATGCTTGTGATTTTTCTATTTTCGTAATGAAAAATGAAGAGTAATGAAATAAAAAAAGAATTTATTTTATTTTCTACAGTCATTTTTATTCTATTTTTTATGCAGTTATTACTATTGATTTCCACATAGCTTTTAAATCCAATATTCTCAATAGGATATTATTTATTACAACAACTGAATCTGGAAATGAAACCACGCTTTCAGTAACTACTTTTTTAAGAGTCCGATTTGCGTGATTTTGTCGTCAATCTTTTTTTTTTTTAGTAGTTACTGCTAAGGATTTCACGATTTTTCTATTATTATTTTAATGTGATGATGAATTACAAAATTCCGAAAAGGAAATAGTTTGTTATTCCCCAACAAAATGAGAGAATATCACTCAAAATTTTAGAATCTAAAAAAATTACATATTCAATTAAAAAAATATTTGTTTGATCAGAATTTTTTTTTTCCGATGTTGACGCTTCTCTTACTTTAAATTAGTAGCATGTGTATTTGTTATTTTTATAAATATCTTTCAGAAAGATACTAATATTAGAGTGGTATGTCACAGAAAGCCAAAAAAATTCTGCCACAGGGGACATATGCAAATATAAATATGACAATTAAACCTTTAAAAAAAGCAAGGCACTGGAAACTAAAAAGGGCACTCTTCAACAAAATGCCTAGTGTTTTCAGAAAAGAATGTGGTCCCTGAAAAGTCATGGAATTCAAAGTTCTTAATTTTTCCTTTAGCACATATCTCGTGCCAATGTGAGTTTCTAATCTAGCAACTATCATGCGCTGGCATGAAATAAGCAGCAAAAGTGTTAAAAAATATTATGATTTTAAAACAGAAGTTGTTTTATTTAAATAAGCAAGTAATTATAACAATAAATTTATGCACTTGGTGAATTAGCTTTAAAATGTATGAAGTTTTCACATTTTGAAAAATTTATTATATTTACAATATCAAAATTTTTCAAATGATATGCAAATGACTGAAAAAACAATAAATACCTGTTATGATTTGCCAAAAAGTTTTCTTTTGGAAAACGAAGCAGATTCGCAATGCGAATAGAGCATGTCGAAAAATTACCACTCAAATTCTTCATTTTGCATATGATCTTAACATTATATCAAAATATTGAAGTTTTTAAAACTCATGTGGAAACAGACCAAAAAAGTTTGAGCTGTTGCTAAAAAAACATCGTAAAGCTGAAGAGACTTACAATAGAAACATTGTAAATACAGTGTGTTAAAATGTGGTTACTGAAATCAAATATTTGCATATCATGATCACATTGTATTATATATATCAAGATCTGAAAAACTTTCAAACAAATAGATTCCTGCCCTTTGGAAGAAAAAAATAAATAAATAGTTGTTAAAAACAATTGATGAACTCCTAGGATTTATGATCCTGTTACTAATTGAGTACCTAAAAAGTTATTACTGAAATTCAAAATCTGCTTGTTGTAATATCATGATAATAAAAATATTGAATTTTGAATAATCTTGCAAAATTGGCTGGAAAAAAAATAAATAAATGACTGATAAAGTCTTGTAATATCATCCTATGAAAAGATCCCTGAGTTTGAAATACCATGTGGAAAGAGACATAAAGCTATAGTAGCAGCCATAAAAACAATTTGGAAATGCTGTGAATTTACCATTGAACCGTTGTGACTCTAACCACATAAATTAAGAAAGATTTATTTAAGGAACATTTTTATTATTAATGTTTTTAACAGTCAAATTAGTGGCTTAAAAGGATAGAATATTGTTGCATGAATTTTTTATTTCAATGTCGCATCCCTATATATCACATAATTGGTTTTATATCTCAATTTTTTTTTTTTGATTGTTTAAAAAAAATTTTAAATACTTACTTATAATCATTTCATTGAAGCATGTTGAAAATAAAATTGAGTTATTTAAAAATTTATTCTTTTATGAATAAAAAAAATCTCATTTATTCGCATTAGTTAAATAACGTATTTTATTGCATTGTCACTGAATTGAGAGTTTACAATCAATATGTTTGAAAGAAAATCTTCTATTACATTAAAATCTAATATAATGACAATGTACAAACTTGCATATTCTTTTAAATTTGTGATTTAATAATTCTAGTAATCGTATAAAATAAATTTATACATATTTGTTTGATCGAACATAGTGCAAATTAACTATGCAAAAAAAAAAAATATCTATCACTAAAATTAGTTTTAGGTTATTGCCTATGTAGGTTTTTAATTCCCTTCAATTCTTAGAATTTTTTTAAAATTTATTACTATAATTAAAATAAAATATAAGTTTTAATAAATACACCTTAAAATCAAGTTTTTTCCTAATTCTCTTAGAGTAATTGGTCTCATAGCAACAATAAAAGATATATTTAATCAATATTTTTCTTTCTTTTAGATTGCTGATCAAATGAGTTGCTTAGTAGATATTTTTTCCCTTACTCCTGAAGACATCCAACGACGAGAGGAATTTTGTAAAACAGTCGAGCTATTATTTAAACCCTTTTTCAATGATTTTAAGATTCAAATGTTTGGTTCGACTGTTAATTCTTTTGGTTTCAAAGGGTGTGATTTAGATCTGACTTTTGAAACAAATGTCCATTATAAAGACAAGGTAAAATACTAAATTTTTGCATAGTTTACAATAAAATTTATTGTTAAGATTTTCCAACAATTAATTTCTAATGCATAATATTTTTCTCACTAGTATGTTGATTGTAATGTTTTTTAACAGTTTGCATTTTTTGCAGCGCTTAAAGTTTTAAGACACATAATTGTGACATTCATGTGCAATTACTTATTTAATTATGGATTTTTATTTCAGAGTTGTTATTTAGAAAGACCAGATCCTCCTTTAGTATCAGAAGTTCTGAGTGGTAAAGTTTCAGTCCAAGAACTTTCTGAATTACCACTGAGGGAACAACTATTATTTATTCATTCAGTTCTCTTAGAATTTTACAAAGACTCTGAAGTTCCTGCAAAGTTTATTAATGCTCATGTACCTCTTGTTAGGTTTTATCATGACAAATACAACCTTAAATGTGACCTCACTATGAAAAATAAGTAAGGAACATATTTTTATTTTATACTAAAAATATATATTTGGAAATAAATGTATCATATAGATTTTTATTTAAAAAATATCATTTTAAACTAATAGAAATATTCATTTTTTATCAATATGCGATAGTGTTTTTTATGTTTCGGAATATAACTCAGAAAAATATAAAACGATCATAAAGAGTAAGAATTTAATTATCTGTCGCATTTAATAGAGTACATGCTGTGCCAAGCAACTTGTCTTTTGAGATAAAAAGTATTAAAAGTTGTCATGCATAAAAAACTAAATCTTGAATGATTATGCATTTGTACACGAGTTAAAAAAAAAATCATATGCCTTATTTTGTGCTAGTTATATGTGTTGTAAATGTTTCATAATTTTGTGCAGGTGCTTTAATTTTTAATTGTTTTCTGTAAACCTTATTACTCAAATGAAAGGTATTTACATATAATTTTTTACAAGTAATATTAATGTTTCATTTTGTTATAAATATTCTATTTAGTTATTAAATTATTCCTTTTTATGCGGAAAAACTCTTCTGTATAAAAAAATTGTTTATTTCTATCAAAAGATTTACAGCTATATACCTCTTTTTATTCAATTTTTTAAACAACAATAAAGATTGTTATTTTAGGCTTTAATTATTTTTGGAATCATAATTTCATCTCTTATTTTTTTCTTCCCTTATACTTAATTTTGTCTAAAACTTTTCTATTGCCCATAAGAGAATGGTATATTTTGCAAAAAAATAGTAATATTCCCATATAAGTTGAAAAAGAATTTTTTTTCATTTTTAATTACTTAAATTTATTTATTTTTCATTGTTTGTTGTATCAAAATAAAATATTGATTGCCCATGAATAGCATAATCTTTTAATGTACCTTTTTTATAGCATTTTTTAACTTTAAATTAATTATTTTTATTTCAGAAACCTATACTTTTTCAACTTATTTGTATTGTGTTTTAGTTATTGCATAGCTCTAGTTATATAAATGGATTTGTAAACTTGTTTAATGTTGGTCTTTATGTTTCAGAGTTGCTTTTGCAAATACCAAACTCCTATATCTTTATGCAAAGCTAGATGAACGTGTAACTCCTCTTATGATGACTCTACGATACTGGGCAAAACATGTAGAATTAATTGGTAAAGGATTGATGTTTAACACTTACACTATCTCTCTACTGGTTATCTATTTCTTACAAACTCGGAACCCGCCTATACTTCCAAGTGCTGAGTTTATTTTATCCTTATCAGGTAACATTTTTTTTTAATTATTACAAATGTGTTGTTCTATCAATAGTCTTAATGTTCAATGGTCTATTTAAAGATCAGCTATAAGAGATACATTTAAGATAAATTTATTTATTGTAAAAACAGACTCCTCATAAAATATTTTATCTTTATAACAATACTTTTTGTTTTAAAAATAAACCCTTCACAAAATTCTTCTTTTTAAAAACTTAGATGCTGTCTTTGAGTTATAATTTTTAAACTACAGCTCCTTGTTAGTTAGTTTGCAATTTTTGTCAAAATCTCAACAAAAAAGAGGACCTAAGTTTTATAAGAAAGATTTTTCCTTTTCGAAAAGAAAAAAGAATTTGACTGTTTACTAAAAGTCTGGACTCCTGTTTTTCTTTGAAAACTCATTTTTTACCCAGATACTTTTAATCAGTGTTATTCTTTAGCCAGTAACTCTACTCATAGATTATAAATAAAAAAAACATGTTTATTTTTATGTTACCTTTATTCATGGCTAACAAATTAGCATAGTTTAAGAGAATTACTCACAAAGCTTTATTAAACTATAGAGTCATGATAAATTTTAAGGTTTGCTATCTTCCAAGATGTTAAAGAATTAAATACCCTACAGACATCTCAAAAATCATCATCATTTCAGAGTCCATTTTGAAAAGTTTTGTTATTTAGAGTTTAAGTTTAAAAGATGTGTCCACATGTCTTTTTAGAAATCAGCACATATAAGCATTGGTTAGTTTTTTAGATTCTGGAATCTTTCAACAGATTAGAAATAATAGTAATTTAGTAAATTAAGTAGAGTCGAAAATTGTTGATTAAATGAAATATTTGATATCTTTCAAAGTTGCATAGTAACATACTCAATAGCAACACTCAGGAGTCTATTTGACAAAAGTTTAGTTACCTAGGGATAAAATTACCAAACAGACATCTTGACCGAAAGCAGCGCATGTAAGTATTGGCTAATTTTTAGATTCTGGTGTCTTGTCTAGCTTTAAAGAAATAAATAGTTAACTTTTCAAAGATATGCAACCCCATCTGTAATTAAACCAATCTATATAAAATAACTTAATTTCAATGTTATTTGTTATATTAAGAGAGTACTGATTTTTAAACAGGCCACTGTGTGTTAATAGAGTTAAGATATTTGATTTAGAATTTTTTTTCTTTGTGTATATTAACCACCATTCCATTTACAGATTTCATTTTCATAGTAATAGGTAATCTATGAGTTTGCAAATCCTTGCCAAGGTAAAAAATGAAAATTAACATTTTCTATTTATACTATTTTATATAAGCTATTCAAATTAACCCTCTGAGCATTTGCTTTGGTTTCTCTGATCTTTAAGCCTGCAGGCTTTTCTTCATCAAATGACCGGTTTTATCCACTTTTTTCAATGGGAAATGTGTGCATAATAAGGAAATTTCAATAAAAAAATTTCCAGGAGCTCAGTGATTGGAGGGTTAGGATCATGACAAAATTGTATTAAGATTTCCATGTTCAAATTGCAAAAATTTTTGTTGATTAATTGTTCTTTGATTTTTATGTTTAAAGACATTAAGCTGTTGTAGATAACAAATGTGTTTTATCAAACTTAACACCATAGATTTTGTGTTAAGTTGTGTTGTTTTGCATATTTCATCATTTGCATCATTGCTAAGAAAATTTATTCAAATGGAATTAGTTCCTTAATTAACTGACTGTGAGGCTTTAATTTATGAAATCGATAGTCATTTGCCAACATTACTAGATTTTCTACTGAACCCATATATTTTGCCAGTTTCTCCTACTCTCTTGGTCAAAACAAAAATTCTTTTGCTTATGGTATAATTTGAAAATTACTGTAAAATCCCCTTTTTATAATCCACTTTATGCACAGTTTATAGTTTACTTTAATACTTAAATGTGTATTATTTTTAACCAAGCCATAAATTAATTAGTCTAATGAAAATCTAACTGGGTTTTTTTTTCCACGGACTATCTAAAAAACATAATGTTTTATAGATTTGAATAGTTTTCGCAAAACAAAATAGTTTTTTTTCTCAGGTTTTCACAATTTGGTTATATTTCCTCTTGAAGAAATTACATATAATTTTCATTTTATTTATGAATTACATTTACATTTTTTCCCAGTTATTAATTCTGACTAATGTTTGTTATTCTGTTTATAAATATTTAGTATTTTGAAAGTTTTATTTATAAAGTGTTTGACATTTTAGATAAGTTTGATACAGATGATATGAAAGACAGAAGTTTTCTAGATTTGATAGACAGCATACCTCCTACCAAAAATCAACAAAGCATTGGTAATTAGTTTCCATTAATTATTCCTATATCTTCTCTAACCTATTTTTCACTATGTGTACAATTGTAAAAAAAAATATTCAGTTTTGATTAAAATTCTATTTCTTTTTAGACATAAAATTGGAGCATAATTACTGAAAGCTAGAGGTTAAATTTGTAATATTCTCAAGTCAGATTCAGTCATTATTCGGTTTCAATACATTAATATTTGTTGTATTCTATGTTCTATTAGCATTTGTTCTATTGTAATTTCTAATCAACACTAATATATGAAGGTACTGCTTTTGCTAATATATGCATATGACAAAAAAGGTGGTCAAAACCTTTTATTTTAAGTTTTTGATATGTTGCAATAATATTTTTTACTAATGTTATTTAAATAAATTTGTAATAAGTAATAAATTTTCTTAAGAAATATAAATTGCTTTTACTAAAAGGTTTTTATTTTATTTTTTCTCATTTTAAAGTTTTTGTTCTGGTGTTTTCAAATTTATACTAATTTCTTTTTGCGAAAGAGTTAGGTAGTAGCATATATATATATCTGCATCTAACACTCTTACATCTGTGTCCTCCATAACATCTATTATCTAGTTTTAAGAGTTGCAAATAAATTTTTTAGACTTATAAATATTCTGAGAAGAACTTTTTTTTATTTCAATTTAATCAAATTATAATCTATGATGGAAATGAGCTTTTTGGGTCTACAATAGTTTAATTTTTAAAACTGTTTTATCAGATTTTTGAAGTTAAATTGATTTTATACATATATTTTGTAAGCCATTAAAACACTGTAAAGTTATTTTTAAAAAAAATTGTATTTTATTTCTTTCTTAAAAAACAAAACTGAGTTCAATATAATTTTACATTTTGATGTATTACTGTTATTCTTGGTCAGAAAATTTATCTATGTCGTACATGTCTATGTTATACATGTCTAATTTTAAACTGCATATTACTGGGGTCAAAATTTGTTTAGTTTTTAAATGAATTGTTATTAATTCAAATCCTTAGTGTGATTAAAACCTTTTCAAAAATTGAAGGATAAAGTATATGTATAATACTTTTTAAACACATGAAGAGTCACATACTTTGCTACAATTTTGTTTTATCAAATATGACAAATGCTCACAAATCTATGCTAGAGGGAAAAATATATTATCTTAATTAATAGTTAATTGTATATAAATTGCTTATATCTTTAATTATAAATAAATTGAGTATGAGTAACCTTAATATTTTGATTAAAGAAAACTTTCCATTAAAAAATTGAATTGTCCACAGGCTTAAATTTTTCATTAACACCTTCCCATTTTTGAATTTTAATGTTATAATTTCTGTATTTTAGTAAGTTTTTTGCTCAAATTAGTAAAAAAATATTTGTAAAATTTCTTATACTAATCATGTAATTTTTTTTTTTTTTTAAATATTTTATGATTTTTTCAAATAGTTTGAGTCATGTTATATTTGAACATAAATGATCTCTTTTTAACTATTTCTGCTAATAATTTTATTCTAAAATTTTATAGCAAATTCTACAAGTCAATTATTTTCTAGAAATTAGTTTCCACCCTCTAACGGACAGAAAAGTGCATGAAACTTTTACTATTTTAAAAGTTGGCAGTATTTATATTTGAATTACACTGATTAAGATTTTATTGAAATTGTATTAGATTTGCATATATTTGTTACATGTTTTAAAATTTTATTTTAAATGTATTTTATGTAAATAGACATTTTATGTAAATACATATTATGTATACACAAATTATGTAAATACACATTTTATGTGTATTTACATTATGACAGCTGATGTATCATATTTTAAATTTTATTTATTTTTAATTTCCAGATGACTTGTTAAAAGAGTTCTTTTTCTTTTACCTGTACTTTGATTTTACTCGAGTTATTTGCCCAATGACGGCAACTGCTGTTCCCAGAGATGACTTCTTTTCTAAAGAAGAAAACAAGCGTTTTCGTGTAAGAACAATTTGTATATCATGTTTTTAACATTGCAAATCATAATTGATTTATTCACTTCAAAGTCTGGTGATTGACCTATATTTTTTATTATGTATTGAGATGTTAACATTTATTCTTTATTTTAAGTGTAAAAAGTGGAAAAAATAATCATCTTTATTTTATTTTTTATTATAGCTAATCTGTAATAACAACACATTGTTGTTAATTAATTATCATATTTAGAAAGATTTATAAACACAAGAACTTAAATGATCTACAATTTTTTTTTGTGTTCAAATACACATAGAAAATAGTCAATACAAAGTCAAATACTCATAGAAAATTTAGTATAACTTAAAAAAGATATAATACTATTAATACTTCATAGCCATGTCTTTTAAAGAAATCAGAAACATAGATAGACTCAGTAAGGTTATTGATATCTGCAGCTAGAATTTGATCTCATTCTGGGAGCAAACATTAGACTGATGACTTTATTTGTATTTTCAAGTTTTCTTACTGAAAGCAATAGTTCTGCTCCAATAAAAAATATTAATATTGTTATATGTAAACTATTCTTTCTCGGTATTTGAAGTGTGTTTCAAATCTTTGTCTTTCTATGTTTTTTATCTGCATATGTAAGAAGATTGTTTTAGAAAATATACCAATATAAGAAGGGATTTGTAATGTCATCCATTCTGAATAAATGAAAATTTTTCATTTGTAAAACTCCCCAAACCATAACATTGCTTCTGCCATGTTAGCCCATCATCATCACCCAACCATGGCTATATCTAGGCCCATTTTTAGAGTTCTATCTTGTAACAGCCATGGTAGAAATGTCAGGTAATTTTGACTCAAGGCAGATGACATGGACAGTACCTGAGCTGGTACCCCTCTCTCCAAAGTTCCACACCACAAACAACAAGAGTACTTTTAACCATGATAGATTTAGCAGGCACCTTGTTGCGTGTACATGCCAGTTATTTTTGTAGGCCAATAGGATTGGTAATAAATTAACTGATAATATATTTACAAAAGGTTTTGAAAAATCAATGTTTTTCTTTATCAAGAAATCTTATTTTTGGACATTTAGCCTGTTTTTAATGCAGTCTTTTTTTCTCCTTGTGTAAACATAGATAACCTTTGTGACTATTGATATGGTTTTTGATTATTCAATTGGACCATTAATTTGTGGTTCTTTAAATTTTAAATTTCTTCTGTTGTACATTTTTTTTTAATCTGCAACAGAAGTTTAGTTCTTTAATTACTTTTATTTTCTTTGGTAAGTTAAATTTCTATGACTTATACCTATAAAGAATTTACATTCCAGCTCATTTAGAATCATTTTTGTTAGGAGACTTAACTCATTATCTTATTTAAATAATGATATCCAGTGATTTATATTTTGAAAGCATCATTTTCTGATGCAGAAATTTGTCTCTCAGTGTTTTACAAATTATAATATAGATTATTATTCTTTTCAGATGAATTCAATATGTATTCAGGACCCACTGTGTCTTTCTCACAATGTTGCAGAACTGGTTGATTACAAACATTGCAAAAAATTTTTCACAGAGTTAATTCAAGTCGGTAAACTATTTCAAAATTATAATGACTCTATTTCAAATCCACTTGACTTAATTACAATTTTAGATAAACCAAAAGAATATTCAATTCACAAAATTAGCAATGAAAAGACTGTCTCTTTTGATCTACCTTTAGTTTCCAATACTGACATTAAACCGACTGATGAAAATGTTTTGTCAACTGCTCAAGATATACTCAATATTTTACAAAAAGTGCTACTATTTGATTGTCGCGTTCTTAGAATGGAAGAAATTATCAGTTTATTGAACATGCAGGATGCACTAGTTGCTCAGCAAAGAAGAGAATGGTTAGATAAGATCCAGCTCAGAATTTCCCGTGATGAAGCTATGCCACACTTAAAAAATCGTCGGAAAAAAAATACATCTGATACAAAAGAAGACAATGTTTCTAATAAAGATTCCTTATTGGACCAATTTCAGAAATTTAACTGTGACCATAAATTAGTTTTATGTGCTGAATGTATAGTGTCAAAAAATACCTGGCTTGGTCGAGGTCATATACACATTGCTTCCTTACCATCGAGTGATCCATTAGTTCAAGAAAAATTAATTTCAGAGATTGTTGCAAAGCAAAATGCTTTAAATCTTACTGAACAAAAAATCAAACCATTTTTGTTTTTGTATGAATCTTATATTAGTCATTTGAATCCAGATAAACTTATGGTTAATTTTAGACCCCTTCAAAGGATGTCTTTTAATCCTATACTTGGAATTTTCTTAAAAGAATATATTAATGTCTTGTTGAAAAAATTGTCCTGATTAGTTTTGTTCTTGTTTTCCAGTTTTATTTATGTAAATAGATAATAAATTTAATTTTATGGATTAATGTTTTTAATTTATTTTATATTTCACCTAATTGATTAAATTTATATTCTACAATATTTCTATCACAAATGTGTCCTTTTAGAACTCCGGTTTTTGGAACGTTTTTTAATATCATGTTAACCCTTTTGCTTACGGCAGGTACAATAAGTAGACCAGAGTGGCTTCATTATACTAAGCACCATAAGTAAAAAGTTAAATTAACCCTTTTCTTATGGTGTTCCATGTTGTACCATCACAGGCAGACCACATGTTGTGCCAGCCATAAGCAAAATGTTAATACCGAACATGCATGATTGTGCTGATAACATATTAACCAAATGTGTGCCTAGGAGTAATATATTCATTTTAAAATGAGTAAAAATTTTCATCTCTAAAAGCTATATTTTAATATTTAAAATGTGCATTACAAACATAACATTAGATTTTAATCCATGCATACTAGAATACATTATTAGATTTATATTTAATTTCTTAGATTGATGTTTATAACTGATTAATTTTCCTGCTACTTTTTACGTTTTAAGCTATTTATAAAAGAAAAAATAAGTACTTTCAAATTGCATTAGGTTTTAAAGGATTAAATGAACTGATGTTGTCGTTAAAAAATTAATGACTTTGGTACTCTTTAAGGATTTACTAGTTGAAAAGTTGGGGAAATGTGATGATAACCTATATTTTCAACTGTGTCAGGAGAGCATTTTTGATGAAAAACATAATTTTTATGTAGACTATATGACTTTTCTGAGTATTAGGCTCTAATGTAATTTTCTAGTCTGGAAACTTGTAAAGTGCCTATCTGGAAATAGTACTAAGAGGTAGTTAATTTTAAAAATTTCGTTAATCAATATATTTCCTAAAACTCTTCAATTCAAAATAAATTTGGTGCATAGCAAAATGTTTTGATTTGTATTGAACTGTAAGATAAAAAAATATTTGACTTGGTGTGCATTATATTCTTTCAGAATAAAGGTCTTTTCAATAATAAATAAGTTGATGTCTTGCCATGAATGTGGCAAAAAAAAATTTTTTTTTTAAGAATTTTTCTTTTGGGGGGGGGGAGGAATAAGATAAAACTGAACCATTTAAGTTTTACAGAACAAAATAAAAAGTTTTCAGTAAAGAGAAATAAGATAGAGCTTTACTAGAACATTAGAAGATTTTAGCTCATGATGTTTTATTTGCCAACAAATATGAAGATCAGCAATTCATGACAAAAATTTTTGAAAACTATGCAAGAAATGTTGGATCACAAATAAATAAATATAAAGCCAAAAGTGAAAAAATAAATTATGAGACTCACTGTTGAAATCGAATTGAAAGTGGCGAAATAGAAGACGTAAGAAATGTACTTTTCTTGGCACAACAGTTAATTAGACGGGAGGAGCAGATGCAAAGATAAGAGCAAAAATTTCAAAAGCAAAATATTGCTCCAAAAGTTTGGCGATGAAATAATTAAATACTAAAGTCTGAAATTTATATTTTTTACTCAATGGTACGGAACATACTATTAAACGGGTCAGAAACATGATAAGTTACAAAATTGCAGAATATAAACTAAACAGATTTTTAAGAAATATTCTGAGCTCAAACCATATCTAACTGAAACCTCTCCAGTAAAAACCAAACAGGAGCAAATCACTTTTAATGTAAAAAGAAAAAGATAAAATGGTTTAGTCCCCTTTTGAGAATTTCCTCGTGAATACCATCAGTAGCCTTAATGTGGGTACCATAAGGCAAACGAATTGTGAGAAATTGTTTATAAAAACAAATTGGATTTTTAAAAACTTATTAAAAATACTATATTGTTTGGCTGATTGCACCTAAGCAGTATTCTACTTTCATTTAGACTGACTCAGTTATTTTTCTCTTATATCTTCAGAAATTTCTTAGAATATCCAATTGTAAACACTGTTTCAAGTTTTGTTTTAAACAGGATTTGATTTTCACAAAAAAGGTCTACGATGGAATCAGCATTAAATTTATCCCAATATGCATCACTTTCTAGGGGCATAAGCAACTGAGATGACTTGAATGCAATTTTAAGGCATAAAGAAAAACTCGCATACAATCATCTAAACAAATTTCTAAATTCTTTCTAAAAATTCTATACAAATAAAATCTTTCTAATTTAAAGTTTTCTAAATTGAATTTTAAAAAGGTTTTTTTAGAATGAAATGAATAATTCTGAGAAAACAGAAGAAAAGCCTGTTACTTATAAACAGAAAATTTCTTTTGCTTTATAATTGAAAAATAAATCTTTGATTTCAATTGTGTGTGAAGTAAATGGGTTTTTTTTCCCAACCACTAAAATTGTACTTTCCATTTTCGAAATGTGTAGCCCTAAGTGTCTATCTCGTTAAATGTAACTCGATACTTCAAAGAAATTTAAACATTTGTTAATTTCCTAAAAATTTAAAATTAAAAGAATCATTTTTTAATAATTTTAAAAAATATGTTTTTTTAAGTATTTATATTTTTCTTGAAAAGAAAATTAAACTAAGTTTTTGAAAATTTTATTCATTGATTGATAAATAGAAAATTGAATCAATAGAACATTTATGCGTAAACTGTGCGAAATAAATTAATTGTGTGTGTAAAAATTTTATTCATTGATTGATAAATAGAAAATTGAATCAATAGAACATTTATGCGTAAACTGTGCAAGTTGCATAAAAAAAATAATTTAAAAATAGCTTGCGTAAAATCCCTCGATAACTACTTAACCAAAACAAGCAGTGTCTCTACTTTAATTTTTATAATATGTTAAGAAATTGAAGGCCCATTTAAAATTTTTAAAACACATTTAAAAAAACTTACATTTATGCCACTGTTACTTTCTCAACTAGAGTTAAGTCATTAAGAATTTTTTCAAAGGTGCTCTAATACCTTAAAATAATACATTCAATGCCTTAAAAAATATCTAAGTACTCAAATTGAGAATTTTTACGGACCACTCTTAATGCACTGTGTGTATTTTGGAAACTTTATATGCCTTTTTCTCTGATTACATTGATCACTTTGATAGAACTTAAAACTCGGAGCAAATTTTCTTCATCTGTCTTTACTTATCAACTGAATATTTAAAATTGCATTCCTTACAACAAATACGTTGGATATTACTTATTTTTATTACATTTCATTGTTTTGTTATTAAGAATTTTCTGACGTACTTATTAGTTTTCAATGAATTTTTGCAAAAATTAGTGTATTAAAAATCCTCTTTGTACAACTATTGATTTCACGTATATAATGGAAAAAACTTGCTTTTTATCCTTACTTAAAAACCGCAAATGTTTTTAGATTAGCCGTAAGTCATTCAAAAAAAAGAACTAAATAAAAAATAAAGCGATTAAAACTCTTTTTTACTTTGAATCGCCTTAAAAAATTAATTTTTATGGCTCATTAATTTTTTAATAGAGAACTGTTTTTCAAGAATTTGATTTATTTTATTCTCTTGCTAAAAAAAGTTTTTTCTTCAAAATATACTAATATTCTTCATCGCTAGAATAGAATAAATCCTTAATTACATTAAAAAAATGTTTAGCTAGCTAAATAAAAAAGCAATAATATTAAATGACGAGAAATTCTGGATCAAGCACTCGGAAGATTAAAAGAAAATGGAACAAACTGCAAGTTACGCATTTCTAAACGTAACTCCTTGGAAAATTTAATTTTGCTTATTTTACTTCTAGTTAGTAATTAACAGGGGAATTATTCTAAAACATTTTAATTATCATATATGAATAGTGAAATTCGTATAGTTATTATACTGATACAAAATATTTGCCATCGTACAACTCGTGAGAAGATTCATCATTAGCGCAAAACGGAAAACAACTTAAAAAGATACTTTTCTGAAAATTATCCATATTTTGTCGAAGTTTCGACATAGCATCATTGAAATCTTTCATGCCTTTGCTGTAACCATCAGTCAGCTTCACCCCCGGTGAAGGAACTTTACCCATTTTCCTAGCTGCGTCGCATATTTCGTCATCAGTACCATCTTCGGAGTCGGAATGAAGTACCGTTCCCCGGTAAGTAAGTTCCTTATCTTTAGAACAAGAGAACCATGGGGACAAATTTTTGAAACATCGTGTACCACCAGTACCAGTCGTACAATGAGAACTTTGTAAATCAGTGCCAGATGTACCAAGTGCTGTAGATGCGAAACTTGCCAATCCTATTCCAATACTGAAAGTTTGCGTATTTTCACACCACTCTATGAGCTCCTTGACACAATCCGATTTAATTTTTGAATCATTTTTAGCTCCTTCTGATAACAAAATGGCGATCGATGCGATAGAAATTGATAATATTTGTTTGATAAAGAGCATTTTTGAATGGTAACTCTATATATCTAATAAAAATACTATGTACCTTAAAAGTCTCTGATGATTTAGTTTGCTGTAAACTTGCCTTGCTATTAATTAAACGAATCGAAATTTCCTAAATGCTTGACGTCATCTTTTTGCGTGCTTATAAACTTTGTTGCATGTATACAGTCTTATTAAAGTCTAGAATTTCGACCTTCTTAGTCATTAAAATAAGCTATTGGAACCACAAAATTGTTTATAATTGACTGTACACACGTTACCCATTGTGCAATCCTTTCTGTTGCGTGCCATCTTTGTTTAAAAAATTGATTAAATTAAAAACAATTATGGACAAGTATTGTTATCTTTTGCGTTACAACTAACATTGCAATATATAATTTAAAAATAAAAATTACCTTTATAAACTGTAAAATTATATTATTTCTCGTGATAAAATTTTTCAATAACTGTGCAAAAACCGTCATCATTTTTTTTCCTTCTTTAAAATTGTTTGCGCTATGCTATGAATGACACAATCTTACAATAAATCCACGAAATACTCTTATAAATACTCTTTTTCTTTTAATACAGTAAACATTAGTCGTGGTTTGCAGACTTTTACTAACGCTTTTTCTTTAAAAAAATATATATATATATATAATATTTCTGTATACGGTGTTTTTATTAAAGTATTTAAATTATAAATAATCAGCACAATTATTGCCCGTAATGTGTCGTTTTTACATCGTTTGAGAAACAAATATTTTAGGGACTGGTTTATCAGTTAATTTCACTATCCACGCATAATAATTTCTGTAATATGAGCAGTATGGTAAATACTGCTGCAGTTTTTGTAATCTCCATGTCAAGTTTAAAAAAAGAAAAAGAAAAAAAATATGTTGTGGTAACTTAAATATTTACTATTTAACATTTATTTGGAAATTTTAATACATTTTGGTGCTGTCTACAATATGTTATAAATATAAATACCTTAATATGGAAGTGGAAAAATTTGCTGGCTATTATTATGCAGGGTGTCCCGTAACTGTCTCGACTAACTTCTAGGGGAAGCAGGGCACATCATAAGTATTAAGAATTACCTAGGAAATCATGACCGGAAATGTCATCTTACGCTGCTGGGGGCGCTTTCCCATTATGGACATGTTATTCGTGTGCCTTTGAATTTGCACTTTTATTTTTCTAAAATATTTTAATTTCATATAAATTTTATGTCACTGTTATTTTATTTTGTATTTTATAACCGTCGTTGAACAGCTGACCCAATTTTGAGTTCACGGATACCAATGCTCAACTCCGTAGCCTTATAGTTTAGAACCCAATCCAGAAGACAAGGGAACTCTTGGATCAAGTATTGGGAGAAATTTACCTTCGTGGAATATTTTCCTATGGAACTAACCCGCATTTGCGTTACATGGAGAGAAATCCATGAAACCCTCTCACGGTTAGCTCGACGGCAAAAAGACTGTAACCCATGATACGTCTATCACAGAGGATGTTTTACGTCAGCACTGTGGTCGGTGTTAGCCGAATGCGGAATTCAAATCAACCAGCCATCGTTAGGATTTAAACCCTGTTCACCTCATCGGACCGTTCACCTGTAACCCTGTAACCTATCTCCTGAGACACCGGCTCTATGTTACTATTAACAGCTAATACTGTGCCTATTTGAAAGCAGTTTTTTGGAGATAATTAATAGAAAACAAAAAATTAAGATAATTTAGATAAATAAAAGTACCTGATGTTCAAAGGCACACGATGTAACAGTTCATAACACAAAAGCGTTCGTAGCGGCATACGATAACATTTCCGGTTGTGGTTTTCTAGGTAATTCTGAATCGTTATGATGTTCTCTACTTCCCCTAGATGTTTATCACAACATTTTCTAAACACCCTGTGTATAAAAGTTATATCTAATGATAGAAGATGTATATTTTAAGCAAGGAGTTCCTGTCATTTATTTTATAAAGGCAATTTTCTCACCCCTACAAAATATTGCATTTGCTCTTCCTCTACAGGGAAAGGGGTTAAGCACCAACTTAAGACTCTCTGAAACTTAATAATGTATACTTCTGCTCTGTGTTTAAAACTGAATTTTATTAACTTATTTACTCCTCGGTTCCTACAGACCATGAAATCCTTGACCTTTATTTTCTGATTTTTGATTTTCACCTTTTTTAAATCACCCTCTACCCATCTTTTTCTGGGATGTCCGACCATTTTTTTCTGTGTAGTATTCTCTCGTAGATTTATACTCCTTATTTTACCAACAATTTAATTTTATTTATTTTCATAGGCTTGAGTAAGCAAATTCAAGTCTAATCATATCATAGGATGTATAGTTTGTAAGTTTAATTTTAGACAAATTTATTTCCTCCAATATTTTATTCGACGTAAAAAAGTCCTCTGTGGAAAAAATAATAGGAAATCTGTATTTCGACATAGTTGATTTTAAAATACAGATTGCTTTATTAAAAACATTTTCCAAGCTTGGATACGTCTAAATGCTTTAAATACTTACATATAAGCATGTATATATATGTGTGCTTCTTTATATGTGTACACTTGGAAAAGTACTAAACAGAAAGAAAAAAAAATATCTTCCTAACTTAGATTAAAATAAAAGCGGTTGGCGAGCTTAACTTCAAGTTCAGGCAAGGTGGGCGTTACTTGTTTAAAACCTTTTTGTCCGTCAAATATGTCGTTAAACTAATTTAAATTTCTTTTTAAAAATGTTAGAATAGGCGGCATTGAGTTTTTTTAAAGTAACAATAATAGCTATTTATGCCATTAAATTTAGTTGAAGCGCCCAATATAATAGGTTGACGTTTAAATTGTGAGCTGATCATTGAAAAGATATTATATGATTTGGTTTTTCATTAACTGGTTAAAATTTTTTCGATTGTTTTCGCTGAAAATTTAGTTTTCACCAGCGGCTGCAAATCTAACATAAATAATGGATGAGTGATCAATATCATGATAAACCATGTTTTGAGACTGTTTATTAAAGCTCGAGTAAAAAAGAAGAAAAAATCCCCGTGTTTTTTTTCTTTGTCTGTGATAACAGCTAATGGTAATTCAAGATACGTCTAAAGTACCTATCTGGAAACAATACCAAAAGTAAGAAAAATCAGATTTTCGAAGAAAGTGACTTGTTGCTATATTTCTCCAAGCCCTTTCCCTCATAAAATTAAAACACTATTAATTATGCTGGTTCATTTTTCACGCAAGTTATAAAACTGGCGAGCGAGGAAGATCTTGAACCTAATATTGTCTAAGATACTATTTTTGCCGAAAGAAAAAGTTTAGGAATATTGCATTTCCTCTCTAAAACAAAGAAAAATTTAATAAACCTAGGAAAATTACCCATCTTAGAAACATATACAGCACTGTGAATTCCAAACAAAAAAAGAAGTGTTTTTGCATCTGCTACAATTGTTTCTCGTTCAAATTTCACTGTATTGTGTTTTAAAAGTATTTGCAAATCAAATTAGAATGTAAGATCGAACAATCAACATTTCAAAAGGACAACAATAAAGAATTCTTAATCAGAGTAATTCAAATATAAATATTGCCAACTTTTACTATAGTAAAAGTTTCGTGCACTTTTCCATCAGTTGGAGAGTGGAAATTAATTTCTAGACTGGGTACTGAGCTGATAGAATTTATTTGAAATTTCCTTGAGAAAACTATATAAGTCAAGGAATTTTTCTGTTTGGACTAAAATTGAGTGGGGAGGGGAAACCCTGTAAAATAAGTCATCAAATCAGTATCTAAGCATCAAGTCAGTATGACGTAAATTTATTAAAACTATTTGTGTTAAGTTATTGACATCAAAAGTTTTTTTTTTTTTACTCATCCTAAGATACTGTTGGTCGCCGTCTTCTCTTCACTTCTGTTACTTGGTCTGACGTCCGACGATTATTGTTTGCATGCTCATCGATTGTTGCGGTACCCCATGGTTGGGGATTTAAATTGCCGAATAATGTAAAAAATCCTGTACATATGGCTACGACAAAAATTGAAATATAAAATACACATTGCCATGCCTCATAGGATTCCTGAAATAAAAAGAAGCAGGTTCAAAAATGATTGGTCGTTTAAAAAAACAGCGCTGATGGCAGTTTTTTAAATTACTTATTTTACATTGTGATGCATGTATTTTATCTGTGAAACTGGATGTTTAAAATTTATTTGTTGCAAAGTCCAGCAACATTTAATCCCTTTTGCTATTTCCATTCATGGGATGAAACTAATACGTAGTCAGCCTTATTGCAATTTTCTTCCATGTTCTTTATTAACTAATAATAAATCTGATCTTAATAATTGATAAAGTTGATTCAGGATACTTCTCTAATCAAAGCCTCGGCTGAGGACAAATGATTATTGCAAAAAGCCTAAGTAAATTTAGGTCGACTGAGTAATTCTTGACACATTTTCAATTTACAGTGTCTACTGTCTCAAACAAAAATCTCTTTTAGTGGATCTTTTAATTATCATTTCTTTTTAAATACTTATTCATATTTCTCAATATCACATTCGTTGTAGAAATTGTATCTTAAAAATTGGCTCAAAAACCGTTGGAAATCATCGAATTTGGGATAAAAGTCTCAAAGAGTTTTTTTGATCCTGATCTAGTCTAAGAACAATGCCGTATAAAAAACGGTATTTGGTAGTAATTGCCAAAAGAAGCAGGCGGAGTACAGCATCCGACCTGTCTCGTCAGTTATCTGCAGCCACGGGTACAACAGTTTCAAGGCAATCCGTGGAATATTTGTCTATATGCTCTCAGTCCAGTCAGATGCGTTCCGCTCACAGAAACTCACTGTTGCCAGCGATTAGCCTGGAGTAGAGAACTTGCAATATGGGTATCGTTCAAGTGGGCTTGTGTGATGTTTTTCGACGAGTCTAAGTTTAGCTTGCTGTTTGAGACACGTTGGAATTTTATATGGGGAATGAAAGATATCCGTTACCACGACGACATCTTTGAACAATACTCTTACGATGGTACAGGATTGATTATTTGGGATTGAATTATACTGGGCTCCTGTACAAATTTGCATGCTCAAATCAGATCATGACAGGCCAAATTTATCCTAACATCATTCTGGAATAACATGTACGTTTGTTTAGGAGTATATGAGCACAGAATTTGAGTTTATGGATGTGGATAACATCAATATCTAAGGATATCATCCTCATGGAATGCTTAGCATTTCACCTGACTTGAACCATAGCTTGTGTGAGACATGCGTGGCCGACGAGTTGCAGCCTGACAACCACCTCCTACGCGAGTACCGAAACTTCGAAGAGCATTGCTTGCTATGTGGAGTATTCTTCCCTAAGATTAGCTCGATAATTTGATACTCATTATGCCGAGGCATTGTACGAACGGTATTTCATCGCATGGAAGACACATATGTAACAACCATCATATCAACCATATAATATTATTATCATTTTTTTTAAAGATATTTTTTATAATTGCTTCGCGGAACGAAAATCGTAGATTATTTATTAATTGTATTATACACACACACCATCGTTTTGGTTCTTTATCTTTTGTTTAATGAATGGGCTTTATGAAAAGTCACGATTATTTTGTTTTTGAACCTTTGCATTGTGGTGAATACAAACTTAAAGCAAATTTTAGTTTTTTTGAATTTTTCTACAATTGCTTAATGACCGGACAGGCCGCGAATTTAATTTTTTAAATAAATATTTTAAGGAACTTTTTAAGAAATGCTAAAATAATTAATTTAAATTACCTCGTAATTAGTAATCCATGCTACCAAAGCAGGTATTATAAAGAACGGGAACATACCAAAAATATTTATTATTCCACTTACAGTACCTAAAAGAAAGAAAAAATACTTATTTCAGGACCAGAAAAATATATTACAGATTTAAAAAAGAATGTTTTTTTTAAATCACTAGTACTTTATGGTTTATTTCAAATTATTTTCGTTTAAATTCTCTTTATCAACAATTGTGCTTTATGTGCTGATAAAATTTCAAAAAAGATAGTATAAAAGGGATCTTGCAAGAAGGTTAGAAAAAAGGGGCGAGAAAAGACAACATCAGACCATAAAGACAATATTATGTAATTTTTAAAAGAATTGAAATAAAGTAAAAGCGCAGTAATACAATTACCTAATTTTTTACCCTAACTTCAAGAGAAATAGCTCTCTTGATAGCACTCGACGATCGCTTTACGCGCATCTTCCTTTGAGCAACCAGAATAAAAGAAAAATTCAAAAAAAAGACCATGTAAAAGTGCGAATTCCGATTTCTGACCCCTCGGACATTCAGCTTAGAAAATAAATCTGACCGGTATTCTAGAACGTGCTTTCAGGTAAAAAAAATAGAAAAAATTGGTAATTCCTGCTCTAGAGCATAACTTCAATCCTGTAATCGTCCCGCAGTGGACTGATCGTTAAGACACTTTTCCCAGCAGATCACCAAAGTCCAGCATCACTGGCTACGGTCAGTGTGCTGACTTTTTAATTCTCCAACATTAGCTACTAATTGAAAATGAAAAAATAGTTTTTTTTAACAAATATCCTTTAAGCTTTTATTAGTTGATGTAGTAAACTGTCTAGCAATTCTCTCAGATATAGACAAATCTGTAAATATTTTTGTTTTTTACATTTCATTTTAAAAAAGCATCGTCATGAAATTTTAGGACAATCCCGACCCAGAAAATAATTTAAATGCATTGTAAGATCGATGAATACTAATAAACCATTAGTTAATTTACGTTCCACCAAAAGATTGAGTTCTAAATATAAATTCAAAATATGTAGAACGAATTTACCTGATAGATTCGGTGCTATATCGATACAAGCAATACACACTCCAAATGATATAAACTCTCCAAACAGACCAGCTAGTATGAATAAAACAGTTGTGGCTAAAACATTATTTCCAACAAAAGTAATACCAAAAAATGCCGCACAAGCAGCAACTGAGTCTGAAAATAAGAACAGAAAAATTTCAAGAACAAAAACTAACAGCACTGAAATTTTTCTAAAATAACTTTAATTAATAAATATTTTCTATGTATCAAGATTTTAAAATTCGCAAATAAATAATAAGTGAAATTGTTGCGAAGTTTCGAATTTTATTTGTTTTAAAATCGCCAACCACCCTGGTTCCCCCTTCTTCTGTAGCAACCTGGTGATGACTGCGGACCAACTATGAAGAAAGAATCTATAGAGATGTCTAAGCTGACTTCACTTCACACCAATCCACTAGAAATCCATCAATAATTAACCAGCAGATAACAACCATTAGGGTACAGAAACAATTATTGGGATGAGAATATGAATCATCCAATAGGAATGATGCAAACGACAGTTGATTCATTTATTCCTAAGGGATCAAAATCCGGGAAGGGTTTCTTAACAGGTCTCAAAACTTAACGTAAACTTCTATATGATTCAGTTCACAACTGATGGACTGCTAATTTTTATAGCATTTTTTATTTTGTAACATGAAGGACTATGTGTACAATGTAGCTGCACAGCTTTTAGTAATGGGAAAACAATTCAATTCAATTGGGAAAATTATTTTTTTTAATCGGATTAAATTTGGAAAAAACGATACTGTAATATCTCTAATCCACTATTATTGATTTTCGAATCTAAATTTAAATTAACAACTCTATCAATAACGTTTTTCTTAATTTTGTCTTAAACTGTGCTTTGCAACTGCAAATATGATATATCAACTTGTTTCTCGAACGTAATTCTAACATTGACTAACATAACATTATTAAGATGTAGATAATCATTAATTTTAACCAGGCTCTTAAAATAGTTGTTATACTGCCATATTTAATCTCATTTTGTTTACAAATAAGATTAAATATTTAGCATTAACCTGTTATTTAAACTTTAGTGCGTATATAACGTAAACTGTTAAAATGTTTAGCCAGTTTCACAAACATCGTTGTATCCAATCTGTATCTGCACGAAATTTCTACTGGAGTCGGACAAAAAAATGGAAGACCTCCTATACTAACTCCACATAAATAATTTTTCTTTTAGCAGCAATTGCTTTGGAAGATATTGCATGGCAAAGCTGTTGTCACAATTTACAAGATCATGCTTTTAGCTTTCAAAAATGGTGTAATTTTCACTCATGCAAAATTCGGTTCAGCCAAAATGAGGAGAGGAGATTAATAACTTCTTTCTATTTCAAATACCAGCAATTATGAAATTATTCTATAAGATTGAGCGATTTGAATTAGAATGCTTTTTTAATTCTAGTGGTATAGAAAAAGGCAAAATGCTTTTAACTTCCTACTCTCATTTTGGTCGATGCAAATTTTACATGGGTAAAAAGGACACCATTTCTAAAAGCTTCAAGCATGATCTTTGAAATTGTGCCAACTGTTTCCATATGTTTGCCCAACCCCTGTTTCTTGCAGACATTTATCTTTGATATGTTTTTTACTGTCAAATGTTTTTTCCCCCATCAGCTTCAATGTTTGAAGTAACCTTATCTCCTAGCGTTAGTGTATAAAATATTAATGGCCAGCAAATAGTCACTAAACGTTAAAAAGCTACCTAAAGAAAATCTTTGCAATATTTTTATGATTTCTTGACCAATATTAAAATATTTTAAGACCCGTAAAAGCCATTCAGGAATTCTCTCATTTTTTTTTTTTTTTTAATTTCATCTTTTTACCAATTTGTAAGTTTTTTACCCTGCTATGAGAGTGAAAGTCATTCAGGAGAGAAAATCATTAATTTATGGTAAAACTAAGTTTATATTTTATTGTAATTAACTACACTGGGAAAAAAATTTTTTTTGGTTGTTTGAGATTTTTTGTCGGAAAGTGAATACTTTCGTATTGCATTCTGTTTCTCTCTCCAAGCTGCAGATTTTTTCAAATGATATTTCTAGTCAATTTATGGAGGACTTTAAAAGATCTACATATAACAGCGTGTTGCATAAATGTTGCGACGAGAATTAAACCGCATCATTAGGATTTAAATGGCCGGAAATACCCAGAAATGTTTTTCCACTAGACAAGGGGTGCTTCCATATTATAAACGGTTTCTTCGTGTTTTTTTGAACAGGTCATAATGGCGCCCCTAACCGAATACGACGACGTTTCCATGCATAGGTGTTACACAGAATGTGTCTGAGCTGCATTTAAGTATGTCTGCGAAATTGTGAACCAAGCAGTTTAGGAAATTTCGAGTAAATTTTTAATGCTTTTAATTTTTACTATCGTTACTAATGTTAACTAATGCAATACATGCTGAGAAAATCATTTTGGACAGACGGGCAAGCCATGTAAAATTAGCGTGGCATTCGACGTGCTAATTACACTTTTTCAGTAATCATATAGAAATATAGTAATTATGTGTATTCATATTTAAATGAATTCATTTTACAATAATCCAAAAATATTCGCATCATATTTTTTAAAGAAAAAAATGACTATTTTTGAAATATCATTTAACTTACTTAAAATTGTAGCTCCTTTTCTAACGAATCCAGTACTTACAAATTTTTTCGCTAAAATAAAGTCAACTAGAAAACTCGCCATGATTGCAGCAAATGATCTTAACAGATGTGGAAGGCTTGATAAAATTCCATTCTAAGTAATTTAAAATAATATTACCTTATATTCTTATAACCATTTTATATATTTTATAAATTTTTCCAAGTTTCAAGAGTTACTCCACCTATAAAGTATTGTTACAAAAACTTTATATTATTATTTTTTTAATGTTTTAAAAAACAACGGAATTAAAAGTAAAAGAATCAAATAAAAATTATTATCCAAAATCAAAGAAATAGGAAAATATTTCACAAATTAAGTGAAATAACAAATAATTTAACAATTAGTAGGGTATATAAGTATATAAACTTTTCAACTTTTTCTAACAAATGAAGATAGTAATTTAAAAAAATGGAAATTGCGAAGTTTATTATAAGAAAACAATTTCTGATGGTCAAGCAAAATTAAAAAGAAAAATGAAACAATTATAAAGTTATGTTGCTGCACTTTTTCTTAAGCTTTTGAATTTTTAAAAAATTTTAAATAATTTGAATCGAAAGGTGTTCAATACATTTATTTAATCATTTCATTTGTAGGAGTGATTGAAGAGTAATTATAAAGTTTAAAAAAAGAAAAATAATTGAAAATGGAATGCAAATATTAAGGTGCGTTAATGACTTTTAAGCTTGGATAATACATATTCTTTCTTTCATGTACATCAAGCACCCTTTTTTATTCAACATTTTTATTGAGTTTAAATAAGAATTACAAAAATACTCTTCATACTAAAGCTTAGGTACTGTCCCAATAGGCAAAATATATTACTTAACTGCATAGTTACTTTACGAATCGATAGCTAATTCCACTAAAATTTGTATAAAATTATTTCTCAATAAATATTATTAAAATACATATAAAATTAATAAAAATAAACTTTAAACAGTACAAAACAGAAGTACATGAAACATATAATGTTTTATAAATAAAATAATAAATTTAAAATAAATAATATGTAAACCAAAAAAATTTATAAAATGGAAGGGGTGGGGAGAGAATGTGAAAACAACAAGTTTAGCCATCTGTCGATCTGTAAAGTTACTGAACAGTTAAGTAAAGTTGTTCATATATTGGGATGTTACCGAAACTTACTTCTTCTACTGAAATATTTAGAATAGTTGCCATATACAATGGTTGTACAGTAGAAAAGAAACCTAATAACCAAAATTGTCCAAAGTAACCGACAGCCAAGGCCCAAAATGGTAATGAGAACATGATGGCTTTCCATGGTATTTTAGCTATCTAAGATAAGAAAATAAAATTAGTTTCACTAAGCTTAATTTTCTTTCAATGTGGATTATATAAAGTATGGAGAGTGTGTCTCACATTTTCTTTATTTTTCAAGCAACGATTTTGTACAATATATTGCAATTCTTCTCCACTAATACTTCCATGAACCTCTGGTGATTCTGACATAAGTAAAGCACAAGCAATAGACCAGAGAATTGTACAGACAGCTGCAGAATAAGATATTGAAAGTTATGAGGTTGGAATGACAAAACAAATTTGTTTTTAAACTATTGTATCGATTTTACAATAATCTGTTCCAGCGATTCTTCGTCACTAATGAAAAACGTAATTTTGAACTATTGTCCAAAGAATTACACAGATTGTTGCAGCAGGTGTTAATGAAAGTTACGAGGCTAGAATGATATAAAAGATTTGCTTCGAAACTAATTAAATGATTTTGCTCCAGACGTAGCAATTCTTTGTCAAAAATGCTTTTATGAACATGATCAGATGATTGTGACATTAGAATGGGACGAGCTCCATAGCAGAGAACTGTATAGTTATAGCTGCAGGTACAGTACAAGTTGTTGAAAGTTGTGAGATTGGAATGTATTCGCAAATATGTTTATAAACTAATTTTGTGGTTTCACACGATTTGTTTGAATTCTATGGCTCAGGGGATAGAGCGTTCACCTTCCAATGAGGTGAGCAGTGTTCGAACTCCAGCGATGGCTGGTCGATACGAATTCCGCATCCGACTTACGCCGACCACAATGCTGACATGAAATATCTTCAGTGGTAGACGGATCATGGGTTAGAGTCCCCTTGCCATCAGGCTAACAGTGGGAGGTTATCGTGGTCTTCCTCTCCATGTAACGTAAATGCGGGATCGTTCCACCAAAAAAGTCCTCCACGAAGGCAAATTTCTCCCGATACTTGATCCAGGAGTTCCTTTGTCTTCTGGATTGGGTTCAAAATTATTAGGCTACGGAGTAGAACATTAGTAGTCGTAAACCCAAAAATTGGGTCGGCTGTTCAATGACAGTCATAAAAAAAAATTGAAGACGAATTCTACCAAATTAATGCTTGTATGACATTGTACTCCATTTTATGCAATTTTTGCTTGCATGTCATTTTAAATTAAAACGTTATAGGTAGGAAATTTCAATTATTATACATACCGCCAACGTAGAATACTGATGGCCATCCTCCCATGAACGACGACCCACATAGAGCTCCCGCAAACGACAAAGCGAAAAACGATCCAAATGAATATCCCGATAGAATGATTGATAATTGAAAATTCGATTCTTGTTCCGGAATCCATTTGCCCAACATGTAATTTACAATAGGTGAAGTTGGACCCTAGTGAAAGGTAAAAACTTAAATTTAATTCAATGTTGTTTTTATGCATTTCAGAATTTTTATTTATTTTTAGCTCAAAGGAAATTGAAAGATGTAGAAAGCGTTTAAAGCCTTAATTAAGTAAAATGTTTCTTTTGAATGTAAACGAAAAATTATCTTCCTGATAGTTTGTGGCTTGGAAAATTGCTATTTGAATACTTAACTGTTTAAGTAATAAAATTAAATTCCACAAGATGTATGAAGCTTTAAAGAAGGCAAGAATTACGCATTATTATAGTATACATTATAGAATTATTTCGTCCACAAAAAGGGACGAGATCGAAACTTTTTACGGTTGAATAGAATTGTATTTGCGCCAAGTTTTTGAATACATAAAACTTTAAAAAAATAAACATTTTTATGACTTTTCTTTAAGTAGTTCAAGAAAAATTTTAATGCATTTGTTTTTTAAAAAAACAACAAATTCCTTAAATGAAATCTAAATTATAAAGTTAAATTTTGGGGGAAGAAATTCTTTTTGAGAAAAGTTCTTTAATGCTACAGAAGTCAAAAGTTTCTGCCACAGAATTTGATTCCACCCAAAATTTTATAAAAGACAAATTTTATTATCTGTAGTAAAAGTCTAAGTTAATGCAAAAAGTAGGGGGGCGATATTTTTATGCATCCATGACAAGGGATTTGTGATTTGTGAAGATTTTTCTAACTTCACTAGTCAAATTTTTTTTTTTGGAATTACATTGCCATATAATTTTTCCAATTACATAAAATAATTTTCTTTTTATTATTATATTTATTTATTTTTTTAAAACTTGGTATTGAAAATCCACTTAATTTTCACATTTTGGGTAATTGTTTCCTTTGTCTACAAAGTACCTGTAAAGGTACGATAGTGAATTTCATTAAAAGAAACTCTAAATACGCACAAATCAGAAGGTCATAAATTATATTTCTTTTAATTTATTGCTTTAAAATAAAAAGATCTTATTTTACTATTATTAGCTGTAAGTTTATGCTTAATTTCTGATTTTTTTATCGTTCTTAGTGTAAACATCTGAAAAGCAAAGCAAAAAAATTCAAATGAAATATAAACAACTTAAAGTTCTTGTGCATAACTTTATTATATTTAATATTTGTAAATTGTGTTAAATATATGCCTGAGCTCAATTTAGCTTTGATATAGCTCATATATGTTATAGCTCATATATGTTATAGCTCATATATGTTATAGCTCATATAAGTATAGATATAGCTCATATATGTATAGATATAGCTCATATATGTTATAGCTCATATATGTATAGATATAGCTCATATATGTATGATATAGTTTGAGCTTCAATATAGCTCAATTTTTACAGCAAAAATCCCTGCCTGGCTACACTGAAATCGCTGACAAATTGAATTTTTGAAGATAGCGATGAAGATGGATACTGTAAGTTCTGCTACTGAGAAGCGATTTTCCAATCCAGCTGCATTTAACAGCCCTCTCTCCAGTTTGGTATTTTATTAAATGCTAAACATTTTTTATTCTTGACTTTTTCTTTAGTTTATGTAACATTTTTTTTAAAAAAAATAAAGGCTTGTATTATAATTGGGACCAACTAAAACCGAGAAGAAAAATCTCCAAAAAAGAGAGCGAATCTTTAAAGCCGCTGGTTGGTTAATTAGCTACTGGGATATGGCATGTTATGCATAAAATCAGTAACGAAATATAACTTACCGTACCGATTCCAGCAATAAGTCTTGTAATAAAAAAAGCATATGGGCTCCAGATAGCAGTTACTGGTGACAGCAGTGTAGCGATTGCTGTTAATAACATGCTGAATATGAGAACTTGTTTACCACCGTAAAGCTCAGCTAATCTACCTCCAGGTAAATAAGCAATTAGATGCCCGTAATTCACTGCTCCTAAAATTATTCCAACTGTTTGCCCATTCCAATCCACCTTCAAAGATTCTTCCTGCAATTTCCACGCCAATTTAAACTATGGTTGCTGTTATATCCAAAATTATGAAGTTTTACCATTTTAGCAGTTAAGAAATGCTTTATATTAAACAAATTGTATTACTGGTACAATATACACCAAAGAGCCATTACATTATGACCACCTTCCATCTTGTGGAATCAATGCCACTGCGGGTGTTAGCAGTTTTGAGGGATAAAGGTGGTCCTACATGTTCTACATGTTATTAGCAGGGTGATCATAATGTAATGGCTCTTCGGTGTATAACATTACGCATAACTTTCACAATAAATGCACTAGTTTTTTTACTGTGAAAATTTAATTTAAAAGGATTTTAAAAAATGTAAGAGGATGTTGCATTTTTAAACATGTTTATCTACATTAACGTATTATTTTTAACATGGTTTTTCGAAATACGAAAATAGGAAGAAAATGAAAAAAGCCACAATTTAAGTGCTTAATACTTATATTGTTATTAAAGGTATTATTTTAAATTATATATGCGTGTGACATTAGGTCACAGCCTAATTTTC